>NC_133196.1:5785000-5892500 GCF_049306965.1 Danio rerio | reverse complement strand
CGCACCACAGCATGTCTAATCGCATCTTTGCATTGACATCACATGTAAATCACTCGCGCTTCAGCCGTGTCTGCTTACTGCACAGGCTGCAAGTCATTTCCCCCCACTTCTATCTAACATTAAGACTGTGAGGGCACGATCTCGATTCTACCCTACACATGATCTTAATTCAGCTTTTCTACGATTAAGCCAATTATATTTTGGTCCCACTTTATATTAAGTGGCCTTAACTAATATGTACTTACACAGGAATTAATAATTTGTTACAATGTACTTATTGTGTAAATACATGTATTTACTTTGTACTTATGCTTGATTAAATGCCTGTATGTAATTACATCTGTAACCTACTTCTGTAATTACATTTGTAAATACACTGCTGACCATTCCCTACACCTTAACCCACCCTTAAACCTACCCATGCCAAAAAACCTGTCCATAACCCAACCCCTATCCCAACTCAAGAGCACCACAAGTGTTCTTAAATACTTTGAACACAGTAAGTACATTGTAATTATTTTTGATGTAAGTACATAGTAGTTAAGGACACTTAATATAAAGTGGGACCATATTTTCAAGGTCAGGAGAGAAGCATAAAGGCTTCTTGCACAAGTCTTCACAGGAACATAAACACCTTCAAATGGCGTTAAGTGTCTTATACTGTATTTATGAGGTATAATTCGCCCAAAAATGTCATTTCTGTCTTTATGTAAGGATGTATTCGCGGCCGCAAAATCACACGTAAGCTGACCACGAGCTACCGAGAAAGCACAAGCAATGTTTTACAGTGTCAGTATAGCTACTCTAGCTTATATAATATCGAATATAATGCAAGAAGGAATATGATGACAAGTGTCTGATTTTACCAAATGGTCTAACAATGCTGTCAATGACAAATCACAAGCACATGTCTTAAACATAATAAACCAACTTTATAATTATGAATAGTTATATTCAAATGTCATCATTTTACTGTGAATTAACAAACTGGACATATTGAAAGTCTGTTCAAGTCCACCATACTGACTGTACAAAATTTAGCAGTTTAACCAACATTAGACCTACGCATAGGCCTGAAATTATTGTTGTTGTTTTACCATATCGTCACCTTAGAATTATAAGGTTCTGTCTGACATTTTTGTCAAAATTGAGTTATTGACATATTCTTATTAAATGACAACTTATTTACATTATTAGATGTTTTTTTTTAAGTTGTTTACATTTTAAGACTTAAAAAAAAACTAATGTTGCACACATACTGTTTGCTATATGGATTGCAAAAACTTTGAAGCTCAATATCTCAAAATCATTCCGAACGCAGAGAGAACCTCATAATTCCAAGGTGATGATGTTTGAGAATTGACAATAATAATAGCCTACTCGTATTAACCTTTATTTTACATCTAAAAAATCGTGAGAAAGAATTCGTGATCTTGATTTTAAGCCAAAAAAAAATCGTGATTCACATTTTAACCAGAATCCTGCGACCCTAACACACAGATACATCACCTGTGCTGTGTATGCAACGTCTATAAGTCATGTAAAACAATTATCCGTGAACTGAAATAAATATAATTTGATGACATGGTTTGAAATTGGATGTTTTATGAGATTATTTAAAATGTTTGTGCTTATTTTGCATTTAAATAAAAAAAAACTTTGCAACTTTATTGATTTTGCATTAAATTCAGCAATCGCAAAATGGTGAAAAACTAGGGGTCTGATTTAAACTAACACGTAACATAAAGAAACATGGATACACTGTAGGGTGAATGAATGTTATGAAAATAATATCAAATTTAGAAATGTTGTGCTACAAATACATTTTGTTTAAGCAAATTATGTTTTCCTTTAGATTTTGGTGTGTTTTAATGAGATTCAGCTACAAACAACAACAACAAAAGCATGAATCGCTCCTCAAACCTCAGTAATTTCACTGTGGTAAATCAGGGATGTTTTACTTCCTCAGATCCTGAGATTTCGATGTCTTGAACTTCTCTTTCTTTTACTTTCTTTATTTTGAGTCACTTCGCCCTCCTTAAAGAATCACCCTCACAAACTCACACAAATCCTGCTGTCGGCCTCAGGAGTCGCTTGCTGAACCGCCCCAGCCCTGTTTCTGTGATGTAACTTCCTGTTAAGCTGCTGAAGAGCTGTTAGCTGAGACATAAATATAAAAACCTGCTGGTCTTATTCTGAGCGGAGAAAAAAACGGCCCACTGTTTCACTGTCAAACACTTGATGCTGCTGTGTGGGGAGAAGCCTTGAAGTGTGTGTTCCTCACCCAATACTGCTTTCACTATACGTCTGTTTGTTTGTTTGTGTGCGTGTGTGAATGTGTGTGTGTGTCCTGAGAGTTTCGGAAGATGTTCATTGCATACATCGGGGGACATAAGTATTCAACACGTCCCCTTTTTTTATTCAGAAAACATATTTCTAAAGGTGCTGTTGACTTGAAATTTTTACCCGATATTGGTAAAACCATAGAAAACTAATCTAATTAATTTACAATTTAAGTTATGTGTGATAAAATTAAATGGCTCAGGGAAAAAGTATTAAACACATGAAGAAAGGAAGGTATAGAAAGGCAGTGAAAGCCCAGACAGCTGCTGAAACCATCTGCCTTCTTCAGCGTAAATAAATATCAGCTGCTTCAGTCCAACATCTACATTAGCAGGAGGATGAAGTTAAAACCAGGGTGGACCTTTCAGCAAGACAATGATCCAAATCACAGCCAAGGAAACTCACATATGCTTTCAGAGAAAGAAAATCAAGCTGTAGAAATGGCCTACCCAATCACCTGACTTGAATCCAATAGAAAATACAAATTAAAGCTCAGAATTGATAGACGAGACCCACAGAACCATCAAGAGTTTTACATTGACGTCTGTGAAAAACTCAGACCTGAGCAACGCATGTGGCTTTGTTCTCGATATGAGAGGCGCCTTTAAGCTGCCGTCACCTAACAAGCCTTATTTATCAAGTATTTTATACAATTCAATAGTTTAGCTCTTTCTCCTTGTGTCATTTCAATCTTAATACACAGAACTCATCTTTCAGATTTGTTGGTTTTGTTTTATATTTGTGTTATTTGGGTTTTTACCAAAATCTGGTTTAATTCAATGTCAACAGCTCCTTTAGAAATATTATTCCACAGAAAAAACATGATATGTTCAGTACTTATTTCCCCCGCTGTACATCTCGCATTAGAAATGGACCCTTGCTTTTATTAAGCCAATAGAATTTATCCAGTTACACTTGTGCTCAAAAGTTTAAAATCATCAAGTTTTGCTTAAAATAAAATAAAAAGGGTGCATAAATGTAATTAAACATATTGCAAAAAATGTGAAATATTTTTACGATTTCAAATAAGCTTAATTTGAATATATTTTTTGTTTTATTTATTTTTCTGTATTGAAATATTGGATTTTTTATATTGTCATTCTTAAGTGTAACATGATCCTTCAGAAGTCAACCTAATATGCTGTTTTCATGATCAAGAAGTTGTTATAATAATAATAATTATAACTGTTATTATTATTATTCATTCATTCATTTTCGGCTAAGTCCTTTTATTAGTCAGTGGTCGCCACAATGGAATGAACCGCCAACTTATCCAGCATATGTTTTACACATTGATTGCCCTTCCACCTGCAACCCAGTACTGAGAAATAACAATACACACTCATTCATGCACACACACTCATACACTATGGGGAATTTAGTTTATTCAATTCACCTATAGCGCATGTGTTTGGACTGTGGGGGAAACCGGAGGATCTGGAGGAAACCCACATTAACACGGGGAGAACATGCAAACCCCACACAGAAATGCCAAGCTGACCCAGCCGGGGCTCGAACCAGTGATCTTCTTACTGTAAGGCGATCGTGCTACCCACTGCGCCACCGTGACGCCCATTATTATGATGATTGTGCAATAAAAAAAAAAAAAGATGTTATTTGTAAAATAAAAGGTTATGTTATTAGCACTGTTCTATTAAATTGTGAAAGATAAGTGACAGAAAGGACAAAGAAATTGGTTTTAATTCATCTTTTGGATTTCGGATTCATTAAAGAATCCCAAAAATATGAATTAATGTTGTAAAAGTTGTTAAATATGAATCTACAGACATGTGAATAGTGAAAATTGTTTATTAATAACCTTAATATTAAATTAAGTGCGGAATGGTGGCTCAGTGGTTAGAATTGTTGCCTCACAGCAAGAAGGTCGCTGTTCTCCCTGTGTTGGTGTAGGTTTCCTCTTTGTGCTCTACTTTCCCCCACAAGTCCAAAGACATGCGCTGTAGGTGAATTGAGTAAGCTATATTGTCTATAGTGACTGTGTGGGGGTTGAGCGTTGGGCTAACGACCCACTTGTAAAAATTAGGCGTTACAAAACACCAACATGGGGCAATTATATGTCAACTTTGCTATTTAACAGCCCTGTGAGTAAGAGTAAGTAATATTAAACTAATTATAATTAATAATAATTTATGTTAATAACTGTTTATTCTTGGTTGGTAAATCTTCATATTTGTGTCTTCTGAAGAATCCAATCAATTCAGATATGCTTTACAAAATAAAATATTTTAAGGGTGACACATTGGCTCAGTGGATAGCACTGTGGCCTCAAAGCAATAAGGTTGCTGGTTCAAGTGTTGGCGTGGGTTCCCTCCGGGTGGTCCGGTCTCCCCCACAGTCCAAACACATGCGCTGTAGGTGAATTAGATTAACTAAATTGGCTATATTGTATGAATGAGTGTGTGTGAATGAGTGTGTATGGTTGTTTCCCAGTACTGGGTTGCGACTGCAATGGCATCCGCTGCATAAAAGCATATGCCTGAATTGTTGGTGGTTCATTCAACTGTGGTGACCACTAAAAAAGGGACTGAGTCTAATGAAAATGAATGAATATTTCAAAATCTAATATTTTAATTATAATATTTCACAATTTTACATTATTTTTGATCAAGTAATGCATCTTTTAAAAACCTAAACAAATCTTAATGTTTCCAAACTTTTGACCAGTAGTATACCAACTTGTGAATACAATCAATGTGTGATGAGAGAAAAAAAATAGTGGTAATTTTGTTTTCTAAATGGGGTCTAATTTGCATATAGATTTTCAGAGCAATTTAATCACAGCTTAGTTTTATATACATATTTCTATGGTTGCTTTATGCTATCCCAGACACCACTGAAACTATTTATTGATATTCTGCTGTGTTTTACTTGATGTTACCAATAGAAATCATTTGTTCGAAGAGCAATATGAATATGCATCTTGAAAACTGTGCGTATTAAAGCGATCGTTCACCCAGTCAATGAAAGCTGTCATCATTTATTCGCCCTCATTTGTTTTCAGAGCTGTCTTAACACTTAAGCACACTTGAATATTATTAATAACGATGGGCATTTTTGTTAAGCAAAGCGTGCAATGCATACAAATAATTATTATGCCTTTTTATTGTCATTTTGTGGACAAGAGCAGCATGAACATCCTTCAAAACATCTCCCTCTTTGTTTCTCAGAATAAAAAAGGTCATACAGGTTTAGAGTAAACGATAGGGTGAAAAAAATAATGGCAATGTTCATTTTTGGGTGAACTGTCTCTTTAAGTTTGAGTCTTGGCAATATATTCAGTCCGTGTTTGTTTGTTTTTCTCACAATTGTTACCAGCTTTCGCTACCTGAATGTGAATTGTTTTACTTGTATATCGCCCCTTAAACCCTGCAGCTTCTTTTCAGGGCTTTTGGAGCCATGCTGGAGGCCATTTTGGCTCTCTAAGCCCCACCTTAAACTGTTACCCACCCCTCTAAGCGTTTGATTGGACCTTTACATCTGCCAATCATTTGAAGCCACTGACCATATATTAAGGCAATACACCACAGGCGAATAGCCGTATTTAAGTACTTTCTCTAAAGCTAGATATGCTAATGAGGCAATATCTATTTAAATAAGCCCTAAATTGCATAAATAGATAAACATCATGAATCAATTTTACAGTAGGTTCTTTTAAAAGCTTTTTGTAACTGTGATAGTCTAATAATACAATCAGCAGCCAAAAGTAATATTCACATGCTTTTAGGACTGTGTAAAATCAGGTAAATAATATATACACAAATCCCCCTGGAAAATCTGAATATAAATCGGGAAAAAAAATTGTAAAGCCTTAATGATTAGATTTAAATAAAATAAACTAAAAGAAAATATAAATAAACTCTTAAAGAGGATTTTGGATTTTTATTTATTTATTTACATGACATTTTTGCATTTAATTTTTGTTGTCTTAAATGACATGTTATGAAACTCCAAATAGCCTAAAATTGATCAGTGCATAAAAAATAAAATAAAACGTTTTGCCTGTAGTGTCTTGCCTTATAAAAGGGAAAATGTAGTTTTCGTAGAGGCATTTTAATAGTATAGTTCACCTAAAAGGGATGTAAAAAATGTTTGGTAGCACTCTTGTTAATAAGTGAATAGTGATGGATGGCATTTTAAGTGAACATCAATACAGTTTTCTAAAGCCATTTTTAAAGCTTTGTGTGAGAAAAAAATCAACACAATTTTACTGCAATTCGTAACTTTTTGTTTTAGTGGCTAATTTATATGAATTTGTATGATCTAATTTGTACAATTTAATACGATTTGCTCATCACCCAATGACGGTTGGGGTTAGGGGTGTGGTTGAGTGCCACGCCTTCTTTTTAAAATCGTACATTTTCGTACGACTGAACTCGTACAAATTAGCCACAAAACTGACGAAACGTAAAATACTTACGTTTCCTCGTGAGATCAGGCTGGAAAAAAATTACCGAAAACACTGCAAAAAGTAGTTGGTGTGACTCTTCTGTACTACACTGTGAAAAATTGTAAATAGTGAAAGACTGTAAGGCTATATTTTCCCCCCACCCCCAAAAATACAAATTTTGTCCTAAAATACACACTTTTTTTATAGGGATGCTCCGATGAGGATTTTTGCAGCCAATACCAAGTACCAATTCCTTGTCATGGTGATCGGCCAATACAATTCTAATGCGTTAAGCTTTATAATAAATTAAAGGGGTGGTCCAATACGATATCATATTTGAAACTTTAGTTGATGTGTAATGTAACTGTGTGAACATAAACAACATCTCTTAATGTAAGATGCTCAAAGTTCAATGCAAGGGAGACGTTGGCTTTTACAGAGTTCGCTTAGCGAAGCCTACAGCGAACGAAGTTTGAGGACTACAAAAAACATATCCGGGTTAATGATGTCATAAACCCCTTAGGTTACACACATACACCCTGTGCAGCGAAGGGATGTGGCCAGAGGCGTAATTTTATAGCAGAGATGCTTCTTGGTGATCTGAAGCTGATCTGCGAATCAGCACATTATGTTAGCTAAACAATCAGAGCCTCTTGAGTGCGGGTCTTCATAGGAACTAGGAAATATGACAGTCGTTGGCTGAGTAGCTATATATAATCAAAGTAGGATATATGAAAAAAAATAATGTGATTTTCTACAAATGAAGCATGAGCACACATTGCTTTGCATCTTATAAACACAACCAAGTCTTAAAAATACACTCTGGACCACCCCTTTAAGCATGTTTTTCCTCTAGATATGATACTCAAGTGGAGATCTCATCGTACCAAAGAGAGTAAATGAGGAATGCTGCTTATAATCTCTTAAATGCATCTCTTTTAACCATTTAGTGTGGACATGTCATGGCCAGAAGCAGCTTTACAGAAAGTAATATAACACAGATATAAAAATTCATTCAAAAAAATGTCAAACAATGCAATTTGGAAGCATTGCAAATGACGAAAGAAGAATTCAACATGCCTCAATTAAGAAAAGGTGTGGAGCACACATTTGATGCATAAGAAGTTAAAACACACATCTGTAAATCTAATACTTTTCCACTAAAAGGAAATAAATAAATAAAATAAAGCCTATAAACTACTGGTTATTGCTATATTAAAGTTAAATTATTAAATATTCATAAAAAAAAGCCTTTTTAAGATTTTTGCATGCATCATTTACATCAAACATGTCCAAACTCGGTCCTGGAGGGCCGGTGTCCTGCAAAGTTTAGTTCCAACCCCAATCAGACACACCTGGGCTAGCTAATCAAGCTCTTACTCGGCTTTCTAAAAACATCCTTCTCTGAAAAAAAATTATTCAAAGATGATTCCTTGGATTTAATCTTTTTTTTTTTTTACATTAGATGGTTGTAAACAATTTATTTGGGCTAAATTTAAACAAACAAATTAAGTTGCACATAATTAAATGTAATTTGTTTGTTTAAATTCAACACAAATAAATTGTTTGGAACAGTTCTGCATGCAACACTTTTTTCAGGTGTGTTGAGGCAAGTTGGAGCTAAAATCTGCAGGATACCGGCCCTCTAGGACCGAGTTTGGAGACCCCTGATTTAAATCCTTACACATTATGGCTGCTGTAGGCTATAATATAGAGGAATGCATGTGCATCTTCCTCTGCTTATAAAATCATAAACAACATCGCTTCATGAGATCAGCCAAATTGGCGAGTACCGATCGAGTCATTAAATGTGATTATCAGCTGATGCCGATCGATAAGAGCATCCCTGTTTTTAATTCATTGTCATTTGTGAAACTCACTGGCAGTTTCTGAGTGGAAAAAGTTGCTACATTACATTTTCTTCTATATATATATATGTGTTGTTCTGTCTTTAAAGGGACAGTTCACCCAAAAATAAAAATTTCCTCCACATTTGATCACCCTCAAGTGCTGATTAAATCAAACTTTTATCGATTTCTTTCTTCTGTTGAACACAAAACAAGATATTCTGATTAATGCTGGAAAAATGCTGGCTCTCAGCTGTTGTCTCGGCTTCAGGCTGGTTTTCTGCAGGAGAGGAAGTGCTTCCAGAGTTTAAAGTGGGCACATCTGTCACTAGTGACTGGACTCCACAATTGACAGAATGTGTCGTATCTGCACTTCTTTTGTCCTGAACACTTCCACAAGGCACATTTCACTCAGAAACTGAAACCATCATCATTTACTCACCCACCCTCGTGTCATTTTAAAGGGATAGTTCACCCAAAGATTTTAATTCTTGCTAAATCTACTTGCTCCAAAACAAAGATATTTTGAAGAATGTTGAAAACTGGTAGCCATTGATTTCCAAAACAGTTATTAAAACTGTTATGTCTAAAAATGTGTTGAAAAAAAAAACTTCTCTTTGTTAAACAGCACTTATATTATTATAACATATTTTTGTATTTACATTTCACAGAAAGGCTAATAATTTTTGTATAGAGCTTTTAAATCAAAGTAATGCTTTCATTAGATGCTGTAAATTAGTAACAGTAAAGTCATTATTATTGTTATGAAAGTTTACATTTCCTGATAATATAAAATAAATCCTATTTTGAGCAAAACAGATGAAGTCGCACAACTGTTATCTGTTTTTTATAATATATTTTTTTGGGGGTTTCCCCCATAATATATATGACAGTAGAGATTATTGATAGGAAAGCATGGGTAGCAGAGAGTGGAGAAGGATCAGTTTAGGACCACGAGGTGGGAATCAAACTCGGGTCGCCGTGAGCACCAGAGTTTATGTGTCAAGGCAGTAACCACTACACCACTGGCACTGACAACAGTTATCAACTTTAATAATACGTTTGAGCATCCACGTATCATATTAGGATGATTTGTGAAAGATCATGTGATCATTGAGAAAGGTAATTTCTGGCAATTTGTATGAATAAATTATATATTTCAATAATAATACTTAGCATTTTAATCAAAGTCTTTTTCAAATCGCAATAATATTTTTCAATTTTGCTGTATTGTGGTCAAATAAAGGAGCTTTCATAGGGAAAACAGACTTGGGATATCAAAAAAGCTTTTTAGGGTGTCCTTGTTACAGTAGAACTATTCATTTACTAAGTAATATTAAATTACTTGCATTTAAAAAAATGATGACAAAAAGTCATGACAAGAAATGTTGTTATCTTGACTTAATATTTTTAGTTTGACTGATGTAAGTTGAAATGACTGAGAAATTTTTATTGATTCAATTAATATCCTATTAGTTGTTTTATTTATAATATATATAGTTATTTATTTTTTTGTGTATAAGTGTATAGCTTTTTTTAGACTCCAAGCGTAAACACTTGCATATTTTGTTAACGTTTTATTATGAGAAAAAGCACAAATGGCTTCAGAAAACTGTGTTTTTGACATCTCCATTAACTTTCATTGTGCAGAAAAGCACAGCGTGATTCTGCAAAAAAATCTCTTCTTTTGTTTTCTACGGATGAATCGTGCAGGCTGAAAACCACAAAGGTGAATGAATAACTGATGACATTCGATCTGCTTCTTTCCCACACACACAAAAAACACAACAGCACATTTCATTTCCTACTCAACCCTTTTTTTAAATGTTACGTTTCAAATTCCACTTTCAAGTTCCAAAATTCTCAGAAGTTCCATAGTTCTAAATCCTCAAGAATTCTAAATTTCTAAATTTTCAAGAAGTTCTAAGGTTATGAACGTTCAGAAGTTCTACATTTCTGCATCCTCAAGAGTTCTAAGGTTCTAAATGTTCAGATGTTCTTAACTTCTAAATCCTCAGATGTTCTAAATTTCTAAATCCTCAAGAGTTCGAAAGTTTCTAAATCCTCAGAAGTTTTAATTTTCTAAATCCTCAAGAGTTCTAAAGTTCTAAATCCTGAGACGTTCTGAATCCTCAAGAGTTCTAAATGTCTAAGTTCTCAAGAATTCTAAATTTCTAAATCCTAAAGAGTTCTAAAGTTCTAAATCCTCAGAATTTCTAAAGTTCTACTTCTTCAAGAGTTCTTAGGTTCTAAATGTTCAGAAGTTCTTAATACTCAAAAGTTCCTAATTTCTAAATCCTTGAGTTCTAAATTTATAAATCCTCAAGCGTTGTAAAGTTTTTAATTTTCAGAAGTTCTAAAGCCTCAGAAGTTCTAAATTTCTATCTAAATCCTCAAGAGTTCTAAAGTTTTAAATCTTCAGAAGCTCTAAATCCTCAAGAGTTCTAAAGTTCTAAATCCTCAGAGGTACTAAATATCTAAATTCTCAAGAGTTCTAAAGTTCTAAATCCTCAGAAGTTCTACATCCTCAAGGGTTCTTAAGTTCTAAATCCTCAGAAGTTCTACATCCTCAAGGGTTCTTAAGTTCTAAATCCTCAGAAGTTCTATCATTCTAAATCCTCAAGAGTTCTAAAATTCCAAAATTCTCAGAAGTTCTAAAACTTTAGAAGTTCTTAATCCCTCATTATGATGACATCATCTTTGTTTTTTTTGTCTCCCAGTCGTGTTTCCTGCCGGAGCGTTTGGCTATTCAAACACCCCCCTTCTCCCCTCCAAAAAACAGCAATAATAAACAAGACATTATTAATCCCATTATACCAATTCCATTAACATTTGAGAATACTTTACCTTTAACTTCTCTCCATGTTATCGTTCTGTTGTTGTTTTTTTAAGTATTTTAAATTCACAGCAAAAGTGTTTTTATTTTTTTGCTTCCGCGAGTCTTTCTTCCTTTAAACATTGATGTAGAATTTAAATGAACTATTTTAAGATAAATAAACAGAGATATTTAAAGAGTACTATTGCGTGGTGTTGTTATTTCATTATCGCCGTTATTTACGTTCTGAATATAACAGCACAAAGCTTTTATAAATGCAGACGTGGGAAAGCCGCCTGTGACCTTTGACCTCTGCGGGTCACAGATAGGCAGCTGCTGTTAGCGAGTCTGTTTATCCTAATGACAAAGAAATAAGGGCTTCCTTCACGCAGACGCACGCAGCTGTATGCTAATCTCACTCAGGCTGAGGCTTTACTAAAGGAAAGTTTTGTTGCGTCGCTGCTGTTCAGCTATTCTGTTCTGAGGACAGCACACACACACTTAATACACAAATACACTTCTTTAAACATAAACACAAGGACATCGCCTATATAATCGGAAACTGCAGATAAATTATATTTAAATATAATGACTTATAATTGATTGTAACTTTAACTTAATTTGATTATAATGCAATAATGAGCACACAGTATTTATTGTAAAAAGCGCTATACAAATAAACTTGAATTAAATTGAATTTTTATTACAGAGAGGATGTTTTAGGAGAATTTAGTCATTCCAAACAGAAAATAAGGGACTTTATAATGTTTTAAATGTCTGTTGTGTTCAACAAAGATGCACTCATTTGAGCAAAAGTGCTGTAAAAATAGGATATAAATAATATAATATAAATAATTAAACTAAAATAATTAAAGAGTTTCTTGATTTCTAGTCATAAAATTTCGTCTAGACATGAAGAAAAAAAAAAAAATATATATATATATTTATATATATATATATATATATATATATGTATTTATATATATTTATATATCCGACACCTCCCTCAGCACCCGCACGTCCTCAGTTATATCTGCGCATAGGGCGGTAGAATAGAGGTCCGTGACACCTCACTTCCTTTTCATAACTGGTCACTTTTGTTTTTACATTGGGGTTGAGGGCGGCGTGATCATCCTCTGCCTAGAGCGGCAGTTCAGCTTGCACAGTGTCTCCATCTTCTGATGGCTAATTCCAGCAGGATAACGCAACATGCCATAAAGCGCGAATCATCTCAGACTGTTTTCTTGAACATGACGATGAGTTCACTGTCCTCAAATGGCCTCCACAGTCACCAGAACTCAATCCAATAGAGCACCTTTGGGATGTGGTGCAACGGGAGATTGGCATCATGGATGTGCAGCCGACAAATCTGCAGCATCTGTCAATATGGACTTAAATCTCAGGAATATTTCCAGTACTTTGTTGAATCGATACCACGAAGGATTAAGGCAGTTCTGAAGGCAAAAAGGGGTGCGACCTTGTACTAGTAAGGTGTACCTAATAAAGTGGCCGGTAAGTGTATATTAATTCCTATTTCTTTCAAAGCTTTTGTTCGTTGTTTAAGTGAAGGTCAGATCACCTGAATGAAGTGTTTATAAATATAATAATTGGACAAATGTTATGTCCAGGTCTTATAAATGAAACAGCTGTGAAGAAGTCAACTACAGTAGGAAAGGTTTCTTTATAATGGAGCCCCAATGACGAGTGTTGGTTTATAATTGGAGGACGTGAGGGTCTTCACAGGGGTCATGGTGAGAAGACTGAACAGAAGGAGCAGAGATAATCACCGCTCAGACCCGTGTGTGTGTGTGTGTGTGTGTGTATGGGGGAAGGGGTTCAGGACTGACATATGGAGTGTATAGTCTTTCAAAGCACCAACCCCCTTTACGGCCAGCAGGCCCTGTCTGTCTGTCTGTCTGTGATGCTCCTGCTTTCATTCAAAGATGTTTTAAAACACAAAGCAACTGGTTGAGCAGGCTGGTCTAAACATATTACAGACCTCAAATATGAAGCTATGATGGCATTTGCTGACAACAGTTATACAACTGCTGCCTCAAAAAAGAGCACTGAGAGAAATATATATATATATACAGTTGAAGATGAAATGATTAGCTCTCTTCCCATGTGATGTTTAACAGAATGAGGAATTTTTCACAGTATTTCCTAAAATATTTTTTCTTCGGGAGGAAGTCTTATTTGTTTTATTTTGTCTAGAATAAAAGCAGTTTTAATTTTTTTAAAACCATTTTAAGGTCAATATTGCTTGCTCCCCTAAGCTACATTTATTTTTGATTGTCTGCAGAACCAACCACTGTTGTACAGTGACTTGCCTAATTACCCTAACCTGCCTAATTAACCTAGTTAGACCTTTAAATGTCACTTTTAGCGGAATAATAGTATCTTGAAAAATATTTAGTCAAATATTTACTGTCATCATGACAAAGATAAAATAAATCAGGTATTAGAGATGAGTTATTAAAACTATTATGTTTAGAAATGTGTTGATAAAGTCATCCTATTATCCTTTGAGAGACGTCTGTGTCAACTTACTGGTTGAACAGAAGTAACTTTAAGATATGAATGATTTTGGGCTTGACTATAAATGTGTGTGTGTCTGAATATGTCTGAATCATTCATTTTCCTTCAGCTTAGTCCCTTTATTAATCAGGGATCACCACAGCGGAATGAACCGCCAACTTATTCAGCATTTGTTTTACGCAGCGGATGCCCTTCCAGCTGCAACCCAGTTCTGGGAAACACTCATCCAAATACATATACACACACACATACCTATACATATACACACACATCACTATTTGTGCTTTGAATTAACACTATGTATGTTTAACCTGTAATACTGATGTAACAGAAAACGGATCGATTACATAACCTTAATAATCTTTGAGCTTTTTATTATTAATATACAATTTTCAGATTATTATTTACCCGCTGACGTCATAGTTCATAATCTTGACGCGCTTTTTTCAGTAGCTGCGCGTTTCCGCCGCGTCCAGCACGTCAAACCCCCTACAGCTAATTCACAAAAGACTCGCCGCCGTGCCGAGCGCTCTAATTGGCTGCGGCCGGAGCCACAGGAAGCGGCGGCGTGCGCCCTCATTGGCTGCCGTTCTCTTTGTGTGCGAGCAGCTGCCGTCTGGGCTGCATTTTGAATGGTCTCGTATTGGAAGGCGAAGGTGTCCATGGGCAGCACAGCAACAAAGGAGCCAGGATGGTGTTAGTGCACGTCGGATATCTGGTTCTTCCCGTCTTCGGTTCCGTCAGAAGTAGAGGTAATTGTGCCTTATTTACTGCGGTAAACAAACGCGTCTGATCTGGTGCGCGCGTGAGGCACGCGCAGATGTGATCAAAGGCCTGCCTTAACGTCGCGTATTTTCCAACACAAACACGGAGCGATTGTGTCCACTAATTATAATGGAAAATATATATGCTTATTATATGTCTCATGTTGGACGTGTGTTGTGAATTGAGTCGCTGGATAAATTGACAATTTAAACAGCGCGTAGCGCGCTCGTTCGCGTCACCCTTTGTGTTGTCAGATGCCATATGTAACGTTATTTAACGTTAGTATAATATCTACTACGCGTTTGTGCGTGTTCATGTATTTGTCTTGTGTTTACCACCCATTCGGGCCGCGTCACAGTAAATAACGTAACGTCGATTAATCGAATGCAACCGTCATGTTATATGTGCTTTGCGTTTACCATGTTGCAGTGTAAATAACGCGTTACAATCCGCTAAATTCCCTCACATCCGTTCCGCCGTGTGCGGTTTTGTTTATGAATAATTAAACATGGCTTCAGCAGTCAGTGTGCTGATGGGCAGCTGCAGTGGCACAAAATATCCTCAGCTGAACCTGCTCCTAATCTTCACTGGATAAAATTGGCCATTTAGTGTCTAATCATCGAGAAAGGGAGAGAAAAAAACACTTGAATATTAAATCCAACCGCGTTTGGATGGAAATAAATAGGTGCATCCGTTTACACTGTCAATAATAACAGCAGGAATTCACCATTTTATCCATCCTGCGCCAACCGGGGAAGATGCATTCATATTTAATATGCAATCGCATTCAATTCGTATGATGTTATGCGTATTAGAGCCAATCAAACACATGCGTTTGTGTATATATTTTTAACACATTATGCAAATACTTTAAAGGTGCATAGCCATGCTGAACCAGCATCTGTATGTAACACAGTAGTAATGCATTTGCTGTCACACCATTGCAAAAATAAATGTGCAATTATAATAATAGTAGCAGTAATTTGAGGTGCATTGTGTAGCCATGCCCTAGCACCGATGGTTTCATTGATTGTGCTTGTATTTGTTTCTATTTTTTTCCTTGTTCCATAGTCTGGGGGCTGATTCTACATACCGCATTTTTTCAGAGCTCTGTTCCCCTCCATTGTGTATCTAACGATCACCCGCCGCTGCTGTGCTATAGCCTCTGCCTGCCCTGCATCTAGCTGTGTTGTGACTCCCTCTTCTCATTCCCTCTCTTTCCATCTGAAGACGACATTACAAACAAACTCTCACTCATCCAGTATATTTATATATATATCCTCCTGTGTAACCGACTGCAGAAATAACACTCTCTTCTCTAGAAGAATCCTCTTGTCTTCTTTGTTTTATTTCTTTATTTTGTTTTTTAAATGGTCATTGTTGCTTTGACGAAAATAACAACTCATTGTAGCATTTAGCTTTTTTTACGACTGTCATTGTGATTTGTCCCATTCTTTAGTGTGGATAGACCAACATTTTTTGCTGTAAATTTCTGTCAAGTGGATGCATTGGCCTCTCACTCGATCATAGCCGGGCTTGATCGACCCCTAAACACTGTCTCTGTCTTGTCTTTCTTTTTGGGAGGGTGCGCTGTGCCGGTCACATTTGGATTGGGATGCTTCTACTAACGTTCGCTTTTTTATTGTCTAATTATTTATGTACAGTTTGGATCGATAATATCTCACTCGTTGACCCTTTGCTCTCTGGGGTTTGCCCCCCTGAAGTGACCCATTAATGATTAACCAAATTAAATCTATTCCTTGCAGCTTAAAGGAATAGTTTGCATAAAATTAAAAATCTAATTTTTAATCTGCATGATGTCATTATGAACCAAAGAAATATGGTACCTGAATCTTTGTTTTAGTGTTTACTGTAAAGCGCACTACTTTTTATGTTGAATCAATTAACTTCCGATTCAACTTAATTCACGATTAACCTATTTCCATGCAACTACAAATGTTATTATGTAGTTTTAACTAAAATCATCCCATTTTTTTGCTAAATGTATAACGCAAAATGATTTTAAAAGCTGTAGAAAATGTTAACACTAGTAATTCTGGTTTAAATGAATCATGCGCTATATTTCAAGTGTTCTGACGTCATTTGAGTCAAATTTAAGTTGTTAATTTATAGATAAAGAAATAAAATTTCATGCACAAACAGTGGTTTTAATGGCCAAAATTACCTGCGGCGTTCTTGTATGGTGTTGTAATTGAAATTACGCAGCATTTTTAACATCTAGGGTACACTTACATGACGTCAAAGTATTAGAAAAAGCAAAGATATGACATGCCAAAAACAATGCGTGTGAACAACTAAAAGTGCTGTTGATTGCCTGCCAGGCCTGTAGGTGGCGATAACCCTGTGTAAAGAAACCTTACACGCCTGTGCTCACGCAGTCCTGTATGAAACTGCTGTTTCAGTTGTCTCGCCTTTTAAAACGAACACTTGAAACGTGCATGACGTCACACATTTTTAAACGTTTAAAATTTTAAAACATTTGAGTGCTGTTGAGCGTGTTCTTAAACACAGCTGATTTGCCATCGAGTTCACATGCTCAACAGAAATGACCGTGATTGGCTGTGTAGGTCATCAATTCACCAACTGTATACCGAGTGTAACCACAGATACGGGAACACTCGAGTGTTTTAAAGCCGCAGTTCATCAGTGGATCACTTGCATGTCAGCTTATAGACGAACCAGCTAATCAGCGTGACTTTAAAACGCTCAGTAAATAGCGGTGAGTTCATCTTCGCAGCCAATCACAGTCATTTCTGTTGAGCACGTGAACACGATGGCAAATCAGCACTGTTTAAGAACGCACTCAACAGTGCTAAAATGTTAGTGTTAAATGGACGCTTTTAAAACTTCGCTGTCGATTGGTCCAAAATTCCAGTATCGTAACAACCTTACTTGCATGACGTCAATTTATGAAAAAGCTAATTGTTGCAAAGATATGACTTCCCAAAAACAATGCACACTCGCACAGATGTGTGAAAGGCTAACAGTGCTGTTGATTGCCCGCCAGGCCTGTAGGTGGTGATATCACTGTGTAAAGAATCCCTACAAGCCTGTGCTCGCGCAGTCCTGTACAAAACTGTCGTTTCGGTTGTCTCGCCTCTTTAAAATGAACACTTGAAATGTGCATGGTCACAAATTTTAAAATAATTCATTTCCTTTAACTCTTGAGCACGTTCTTAAACGCAGCTGATTTGCCATTGTGTTCATGTGCTCAACAGAAATGACTGTGATTGGCTGTGAAGTTCATCAGTTCACTGAACTCACCGCTTGAGCGTTTTAAAGCCACACATCATCAGTGGATCACTTGTATGTCAGCTTATAGACAAACCAGTTGATCAACGTGACCTTTAAAACACGTGTCGCTGTATCTGTGGTTACACTCCGTAAACAGCGGTGAGTTCGGTGAAGACCTTCACGGCCAATCACAGTCATTTCTGTTGAGCACTTGAACACAATGGCAGATCAGCGCTGTTTAACAGTGCTCAAATGTTAGCGGGAAATGGACATTTTTACAATTGCAGTGTCGATTGGTCCCGAATGCCAGTATCGTGACAACCCTACCTCCATGACGTCAAAGTATAAAAAAAAGCTAATTTATGCAAAGATATGTCGTGCCAAAAATAATACACGTTCACACAGTTGTGTGAAAGGCTAAGAGTGCTGTCGATTGCCAGCCAGGCCTGTAGGTGGCGACATCACTTTGTAAAGAAACCCTGTACGAAACTGTTGTTTCAGTTGTCTCTCCACTTTTACGCGAACACTTAAAAACTTGCATGGCGTCACAAATTTGACAAAATGTAACCTTTTGTAGTTTAAACAATTCAAAATAAACTTCATAGGGTTGTTACGATACTGGAATTCGATAACAAACGATACTAGAATTTTAAAAACGTCTGTTTCCCATTAACATTTGAGCGCTGTTAAGTGCGTTCTTAACGGCACTGAATTGCTGTTGTGTTTGCTTGCTCAACAGAAATGACTGTGATTGGCCGAGAAGGTCATCAGTTCACTTAACTTCCTGCTGTTTCAGGGACATTGGAAGTTGCAAAGCCGCGATTCATCAAATCGCTCATATGTCAGCTTATAGACAAACCAGCTGATCGACGTGACTTTTGAAATGCTCCGGTGTCCCTGTATCTGTGATTACACTCAGTAAACATCGGTGAGTTCAGTGAACTGATGACCTTCACAGCCAATCAGAGTCCTTTCTGTTTAGCACGTTAGCACAATTGCAAATCAGCGCTGCTCAAAACTAGGCATGTGCTGGTATAAGATTCTGACGGGATGATACCTTGGATAAAAATATCACTGTATTGAGATTACTGCTCTAAAATATGTTCTTTTTAAATGTCAGGGTAAAAAACAAAAACTTCTTTCCCTTTTTTTCCCACAATATATTTTATTTTGTGACACATTTATTATATTTTGGAGCAGTAAACGTGTCAGGCTAAATTAATTATTGACTTCTGCTGTCTTCACTTGTTTCAAAAACAGTTTTTTTATTTTTTACAATTTTAAATAGCATATTTTCTGCTGGAGATTCTACTGTCCTAAAAAATAAAGTCATACACATACCTTAGGAATGACATTGCAGCAAACTTTGACTGTTTTAAACCTTAACTTTTCCAGTTCAAGACCTTTTAAACGGTTATCCTCTCATGACTACTCAAAACATGCTCAAATGTTAGCGGTTTTTGAAAATTTCAATATCGATTAGTGATGGGTCGTTGATGAACGATTCGTTCATTTTGAACGAATCTTTAATGTGACTCGGGAACTACGAGTCCTCTCAGGGAGTGATTCGTTCATCCGCGCGTGCGCACATTTGTGCAGGTGATATCATTCATTTCAAGTCTTTTGAGTCGTTCTTCTTTAAAAGGCAGAAGCTAATCATATGTGTTTAGAGCCGGAAAAAGAATTGAACCGTTCATCTGTCGAGTCCTCTATCGGGTCTGAGTCATTCGTTCATCACGGGCCAATCATATGTGTTTAGAGCCGGAAAAAGAATTGAACCGTTCATCTGTCGAGTCCTCTATCGGGTCTGAGTCATTCGTTCATCACGGGCCAATCATATGTGTTTAGAGCCGGAAGAAGAATTGATCCGTTCATCTCTCGAGTCCTCGAGTTTAAGTCATTCTGTCACATGATGAACGGACGACTCAAGAACCAGAAGACTCGAAAGGTGAACTAATTATCATGGCTCCTATCAACTTGGACTGTGTACATTGGTTAATTATATGTGACTGTCATTGTAACGTAAACGAACCACTGACATTTAAAGACATGAAGAGGTGAGCTGAGCAAAGAGATAACAATACCTTCATAGACAAAAGAGCTAGTAAACACTGAATTATTATTTTCTCCTTCTTAAAGTATTCTAATTGAGACTTATTTGTCGTGTGATCAACCTTTTGGGCTAGTGGTAGATGTGTTTGGAAGCAATTCGTAATATTTTAATAATATTTTGGCAAATTGAACCAAATGAACGAAATGACTCGGAAAAAAATTCGTTCATCTCGATGAACAAGACTCAAAGATCCGAGTCAGTAAAATGATCTGAACCTCCCATCACTAATATCGATTGGTACCGAATTCCAGTATCGTGACAACCCTAGAACTCAACCCATTTACTTTCAAAAATCGTACATTGAATATGCTATTTTCCGTGCCTTGTTTTCAACTCCAAAACACGGCTTGCACTTCACTGGCACGCTGCACCCGACCAGCACTCAAACCGACCCTCATTCATTTGATTTACCCATGCTGCCGAGCTGACCGCAGCATTAGCCTAGCGCTACCGAGCGGCGCTGCTGGCGCTGTGCGAGCGCGAATGTCATCCACTTTACAGGGATCACTAGAACTGCACTGTAGAAGTCCTCCTAGTATCGAAATGTCTCTATTTCTTTGGTTGTGGTTCTCTGCCTTCTGTTCCTGTACTAGGCTGTAATGCATGACCATGTTTGTTATTTTCCTCTTGATTTTGATTGTTTCTTTGTTTTGGAACATTGAACAGCAAACTCCAATGTATCTTTGTGTAGACATGTCCTGCTGTACTGACGTGTTGTAGCATACACATCTACCCATTGGATGCTGCTTATGTTATGTTGTTAACTTTTATGGAGCATGGTTGGGCCTTGCCTTCGCTCTTTATTTGCATGGATTACAATTATTATTACTATTATTATGATCACACGATTCCACTCATACTAATATTTTTCCAATAAAGACTGTAGATTTTTCCCCTAACCCTCAGTGTGCTCTCTGCTGATTTCCATGTGTCGTTCCCTCAAGCCCCTCCCACTCCACTCTGCGGCCTCTTTGGCCCCTCCCTTGAGTCATCTCAGCTCCTCCCACTTGCCAGAGTGAATCATGGGAATGTGCACTCACGAATACGGAGGCGATGTAGTCACTTCGAGTCACGCGCATCCCATCTGCATTTCACTATCTCTGACCTCCTGCATTAGCGGATCTCCCCCTCGTAACCTTCGTTTCTTCTGGAGTCATATGGGTTTAGGGTGAAAGTTAGTCATGAAAGTCAGCTTGATGTCGAATTTAATGTCCTGCACTCCGCAAAATGCTGAGTTGTTTTATCTCAATGTTAGGTCTAATACATCGGGGGAAATAAGTATTGAACGTGTCCTATTGTTTTCCTTGGAATAATATTTCTAAAGGAGCTGTTGACATGGAATTAAACCATATTTTGGTAAAAACCCAAACAATACAAGCATAAAACAAAACCAACAAATCTGAAAGATGTTTAGGGATGTTAAAGGTGTAATGACAATGTAATGACACAAGGAGAAAGAGCTGAACTACTGCAATGTATTTAACACTTTATATAAAAGGCTTGTTAGGTGACGGCAGCTTAAAGACGCCTCTCATATGGAGAATAAAGTCACATGCATCACTCGGGTCTGAGTTTTTCACAGACTTCAATAGAGTGTAAAAATCTTGATGGTTCTCTGGGTCTCGTCTATCAAATCTGAGCTTTATCTTGTATTTTCTATTGGATTCAAGTCAGGTGATTGGCTGGGCCATTCTACAACCTGATTTTCTTTCTCTGAAAGCATATGAGAGTTTCCTGTTTTTGGATCGTTGTCTTGTTAAAATGTCCACCATGGTTTTATCTTCATCATACTGTAATGTAGATGTTGGACTGAAGCAGCTAACCAGTTAAACTCCGTGGACCCGGTACCGGGTCTGTGACGACATCGACTTTCGCTTTCAGATTTAAAGGGCTAGCATTGCAACAGACCCCCTTAAGTGGTTTCGTTTGAAAGTGTAGAATCTATATTTTATGCACATATCCATGACTTTGGTTTGTATTCTACTGTACAAAAGGTATTTACACTTAAAGGGCCATGAAACCCCCTTGTTTCAGCAGGGTGTTTTCACACCTCTACTTTGGAAAAAGTCAGAAAAGTGGGCGTGTCCAGCTCTGTTTAGGGGGGAGTGTCGGAGGAACTAAAGTGGGATGGTGTGGGAGTGTCTATTTGTGCACGCGCGAGTTTCAGAGTCAAAATACACACCCACACAGACAGGAGAAAAAGTGATGGTGTTTAACCTACATGGACATCTGTAGTCGAATTATTTGCCAAATTATTAAATGTTGGACTTTATCTGCAGTTTGGCTCTTTCATTCAGGGAATTCATTCATGCCTCTCGCGACAAACGAGATATTTGATTCGAGGAACTGCTGCAAGCGTGTATTTTTCATGCAATGTTTGATACCGCACGGCGAATGAGAGAAAAAAACCCTCTGCATTTCCCGGAAACTTAGATGCACACGGCAGGTAGTGTCAGAAAGCCGTGTGTGTTATTCTGGTCACAAAATGCGGTGCTAACATTTCTGCACTCAGTGCAATAGTTAACTTAATTCGATACGAACAAACTGAATAAACAAAGAGCACTGGTCGCTCACTTACCAAATCTGTAGAGACAGAACAATCACCAGCAACTAGAGCCGCGTCTTTATGAAGAGAAGACTACAAGCAAATCCAGATTTCAGCGTTTGCAGATGAGAACAGCTCTCAGGTAAACAATAATCCTCCTTAGACACGTAAGTTATTGTCGCGTGTCGCCTGTTAATCCACACGTGATCCAGATAAACTCTCACAGAGAGAAAATGAAAACGAAACTTAACAGCAGCAAACTATAAAAGCAACACATCACGCTTGTTTTGCCAACACAACGTGGCGTCTCTGTGGTGTAAACACGGTGACAATAATGAATATTAATGAAGTTGCACAATAGAGCGCGCTGATTGGTTTGACCCAAGCCTTACTCATGCATTAATGCATCACACTGTAAGACGTAATAAGACTCACTCTGGCACAGACGCCCAGTCTGCACGCTGGAATACACGCTATTATGTCATGACCGTGACGCAGCTTCAAAAATTCGTTTCAAACAGGAAGTACGAATTTGCTTGAAATAACGCAAAAACAACCAATTTACACTTTTTAGTGAAATATATAGGTGTCCTAATAGTGTTTTTAGCAGTGTGGGACACATATACGACTGTCAACAGCTCAAAAAATGTGTTTTGGTGTTTCGTGACCCTTTAAACACAGTATTTTGCAGACCCGAGCTGGGTATTTTACATTGGTTCATTTTCATATTTTTCATGTGACACATGTACAAGTTATAGCTCAAATGAAAGCTCTTGCTGGTGCTCATACAGTTCTTGCATTATTTTTAATGAATTATATTCATATATTAAACAGTTGCCGAATAAATCGCGCTGTTTCCAGAAGTGAAAACAACACATTTATGATCACTAAGCAGCCCCAGATAGCACGGACAGCTGTCATCTCTTACCTTATGCTGTGTGCTTCAGGGCCATTTCTCCTCCGTTTTTGAGGTGATGTGCACAAGTAATCCTTTCAAATGTCTGATGTGGTTCAAACACAGTGAATTATGTTTGATCAAACAAAAGAATAGTGAAAAATGAAAACAATGATCGCTCCCTGTGGCTTGTACAGCACCTCTCATCAGTTGGAATACAATAACTTTTGCATAGATTATAGTAGAGACATTTTTCTTTTTTCCTATGATTACAGACGTGTGCAGGAAACACCAAAATTAATTACAGCACGCTAGACCACACAGAACCTAAAAGGTACACTTTCAAATTTGAGTTTATAAAAAAAAAATAATAATAAGACAAAGCGTCTTTTTTTTTTTAGGTGTTTCTTATAACGCAGACAACATATACAGATATTTTAAACACTTTCAATTGTGTTTTATGAAAATTCAAAAGGTTTTCTTGAAAACGATACCAAATTTTTGCATTTACACCTCTGCATGTGGTTTTGGGAAGCTTTTAAATTTGGGTCGGCAAAATCCAGGCAAAATAACAAAATCCCAATATAACAGCAGAGTTTAACTGGCTAATATTCATTTGCAATGACGGAGGTCTTTCGAGAGATTTCAACTGCTGTCTTGTCTTTCACTGCCTTTCTACACCCCCCTTTCTTCATGTGTTTAATACTTTTCCCCTGTGTCATTTAATTTTATTACCCATAACTTCATTTGTAATGAATTAGTTTTGTTTTCTTTGCATATATGGAGTTCTTTAGTTGTTACCAACATCCAGCAAAATGGATGATCAAGTCAACGGCATCTTTAGAAATATGTTTTCTGAGAAAAATGATGCGTTCATGATGTGTTTCTGCACTGTACGCACAAACCCAGTGTCAGGTTAAATTTTTAAATCAAACTTGGATTACGTTTTTAAACCACGGGTTGGTTTTTGCATATTTTAAACCATAATTGGGTTGAAATAACTCTTCATTTTAGAGTGTATCCTCTTAAATCAGCTCCTGATATAAAAAGCAGATCTTGCAGCCATTTTGTGTTAATTGAGAAATGTACATTTGTATAGTATCGAGTCAAATAAAAGATGTCAAGGACGCGTTAAATTGATCAAAAGGGACTGTAATGGCAATAATATATGATGATGATGATGATGATGATGATAATTATAATAATAATAGGGCTGCAAGGGCTGGAAGGGCATCCACTGTGTAAAACATATGCTGGATAAGTTGGCGGTTCATTCCTCTGTGGTGACCCCAGATTAATAAAAGGACTAAGCCGAAAATAAAATAAATTAATTATAATAATTAGTTTTTCCATTTGATTTCATTGAACTCTCCAATCATGGAAAAAAAACTGATGTTCTACAAATAAATTGAAGCACCAACTCTTCGCTTGTTAAGTGTGACGTCACGCCAAGCGGCTTCTGGGTCCAAGTGCTCTATTTAACTGAATGGGGAGACTCGTGAAATTGTAATAATAAACGTTTACAAAGCGATTTAATACTTTGGAAAATCACAATCGCAATATATATGTCCATGCCTAATATCCGATGGCCAGAAAGTCATTATTTTTTTATAAATTGTTAAAATTCTGGTATTTGTGATGCAGCAAGCCCAGAGATTGTTGTGTACACTATGACTTTATATAAAATTAGCTTTAATGTGTGATATGATTAAAAAGTGATCATAAACGAATGATTTCTCAACTCAAATAATTTTAAAAATAAAATATATTAAAAATATTTTAAAATATATAGCAATGGTAAATTGTGAGTTTTAAAAAAAAGAAATATATATATATATATATATATATATATATATATATATATATATAATTTATTTTTTATTTATTTATTTATTTTTATAATATTGATATTCCTGTTTTTATTGTATTATAAAATAAAAATGTCGAGCAAAGAGACCTCTTTCAAACCCCCAAACTTATTTTTAAGTTGATGGTTGTCCAATGTATAGTTTTTTTTATGTGTATAACAGTGTGGTTTAGATCAGTGTTTCTCAACTGGTGAGTCGGGTCGCGGGATCATTTTCGCAGAGTGTGTGTGGTCAAACACAACAAATGTTTAATTTTTAACTTGTTTTGCTCATATAAGACTTTTGTTTTGAAATGCGCGAGTGACAACTGTAGTGTTTGATATGTGAAATTTCATTTAATTATAGCAACAAATGTCAACACGCAAGTACAAACCGAAAATATAAAGTATGGATTTACATATATTGATGGCTAAAAAGGCTTAAAACCTCAGTGTGTCACATGTTGTGATGTGCTCTCTAAAGAGCACTTTTAGAAACCAAACATTTGTCGTTTTTACTTTGTAATATTTCTATAATTTGAGACATTTTGTTAAATGACAATAATAAAACATTGTTTATTTTGGAGGTCTTGGTGATTTTCTTATGATGTATCTGTAACTACTTATGTATGTTAACAAATAAAAATGTGGCTCCCATGGCCAAACCGGTTGAGAACCCCTGCTTTAGACACCTCAAAACCAATTAAATAGTTTTGCAATAGCTATAGACCATTTTGAGGGATGTAAACAAAAACAATGGTCCCAACATATTTACAGTTTTTTCAAAAGTCAGCACAAAACCCGACAGACTAAGGCTAAATCTGATCCAAACTCATCGATTATCTCAGCAACTTGACCTTCGGGTGCTGAACTTTTTATTGCTAATGATGGAGGTCAGACTGTTTCCAATCAATGCGCTTCACAATCTCTGATATAGCATGGTTTAGTAGTGAGTCTCTGTATACCTGAGTACGAGCGCATCACACTATTATTCACTGATCATATTTACCGTTTTACTTATTCTAAAGGTTCCAAGTATCCAAAAAGAGCCACATAATGATAAATAATACTATGACAGCTGTTTAAACAGTAGGTTATGATTGAATTATCTATTGATACCGTTATTAAATAATTTAGCTAGTAGGTAATGTTCATGGAGCATTGAAATGGACTCTACACAACTTTTTGTATGACCAACCATCAGCACATGAACTCTCTTTATACAAAAGGACTCTATCTGGTCAAATATAGGCTATTAATTATGCAAGATACAGAAAAATTAAGGTACAGAAATTAAGATCCAAGTAAAATCAGACACAGTTAGCAATTTCCTGTAGTATTGACCACAACTTACCGTCAGCAATTTTCTGTAAATGAAACGTGCGGCAAAAATACTGTATTAATATATAGGCCTACAATATCATTTATATTGCTGTTCATATATTTACAGTATTGTATATCTTTACTGTAAAATATTCAGTCTCACCTAGAATATATTTTCATAATAATCCAAATATTGTGTGTAATCCATTTATTTATTTATTTATATATATATATATATATATATATATATATATATATATATATATATATATATATATATATATATATATATATATATATATATATATGTATGTATATATATATATATATATATATATATATATATATGTATGTATATATATATATATATATATATATATATGTATGTATATATATATATATATATGTATGTATATATATATATGTATGTATATATATATATATATATATATATATATATATATATATGTATATATATGTATATATATATATATGTATATATATGTATGTATATATATATATATATATATATATATATATATATATGTATATATATATATATGTGTGTGTATGTGTATATGTATATGTGTATATATATATATATATATATATATATATATATATATATATATATATATATATATATATATATATATATATATATATATATATATATATATAATTTATTATTTTATTTATTTAATTTTTATTTATTTTTTTTAATTTTTTTTTTATTTTTATTTTTTTACTGTAAAAGTCCTAATGGTAAATTACTGTATTTCCTATGATTGGTTAGGTTTCACACGTTTTTTTTTTTTTAATTTATTTTTATTATTTTATTTATTTTTTATTTATTAATTAATTTATTTATTATTATTTATTATTTTATTTTATTATTTATTTTCTTTAATTGTATTTCGATTCACAGCACGTACAAATGACTTTATATAAACGGTAAATATGAGAATATTTCCCTTTAAAAATACACTAACATTAGGGCTGCACAATATATCGTTTTGACATCTAAATCGCAATATGCACATCCACAATAGTCGCATTGCAGAATCTGCAGTGTCGGTTCGGTTGTAGTCTATTCATCCACTAGGAAATTTAAACAGGATTATAGTTGACCAGGAACCACATTGGGAAGTTTACCCTTAATAGACTGAAAGTTTTTCATTTGCTTGTTAGTTTTTAAAGCCCATGATCGTGAGATTTGAAGTGTGTTTGAGAAATGATGGCATTGTAACAACGATTATTTGTTTATTTTTATAAAATGAAGACGATTTGATTTGACGATTTCGTTTGATTTAATTTCTGTAGCTGAATGCAGTTACTCGTTCCAGAGACTCCTTAAATGCGATCTGTTTGATTTATGCAGATTATCTGTCCTACGAAATCATCCACATCAATATAAAATTATGAATTCTTTCTAATTTCAGCTATTCAAATCATTGGTTGAGTTTCTTTTCATATTGCTATATAAATCGCATAAAAACAAAACCTCTCACTCGCTGTCAGGTTTTTTTCCAATATCGTGCAGCCAAGCCATGTCAAGAATACATTTCACATTACAGTTAAATGCCGTGTCATTTACCAAAATCGTTAACAGTTGTAGGATTTAAAGAGGTCAAAAGTCAGCACAAAACCCGACAGACTAAGGTTAAATCTGACCCAAACTCATCGATAAATCTCAGCAACTTGACCTTCGGGTGCTGACCTTTTATTGCTAATGATGGAGGTCAGACTGTTTCCAATCAATGCGCTTCACAATCTCTGATGTAACATGGTTTATAAGTGAGTCTCTGTATACCGGAGGACGAGCGCATCACACTATTATTCACTGATCAATATTTTTGCCTGGGTTTCAGAGAGAAGCAGAGGAGCGAGATCATTATAATTCAGCCGGCGTGAACTGCACGCTCCGTACGTTTCTGCTGATCTAAGAGCTTTTTTTTTTTTTTTTTTGCTTGAATCTCTGGAGCCTCGGGGAATATTTCCCCGCTGAGAAAATCATCCGTTTCTCCTCTGTTCTGTTCTCCAAAGGCGCCGTGAAATGAGACAATAACGATTCTCTATCAACACTTGCTGCACTTTTGCGCTGAGAAAATTCCATCTTCTGTTTCTTCCATTTCCCTCCCGGGCCAGAGATATGTGGACGTTCACCTTACGCCACACGATTTCATCCTTGTGTTCGTGTCTGTCAAATAAATATACTAAAATGTGAAACAGAAGCTTTAAAGAAACACAAAAGGTGATATTTATAAAAATGACTTCTCATACTATGCAAGTAAAAGGGGTCTAAAGTTTAAACATGTCTTAAAATATCTCTCTGTGTATGTATAGAGGTTCATGTGGTTTAATGGGCGTAATAAAGGGATAGTTCACCCACAAATGAACATTTACTTACTGTTTACTCACCCTTAAGTGGTTCCCAACCATTACCATCTTCTGTTGAACACCAAAGTAGATATTTTGAAGAATTCTGAAAAACAGTAACCATTGACTTCCATTGTGTACGTTTTTCCTACTACGGAAGTCACCTAGTTGTACTCTTAAAGGAATAGTTCACCCAAAAATGAACATTTACTCACCCTTAAGTGGTTTCAAACCATTGAGCGTCTTCTATTAAACACCAACGTAGATATTTTGAAGAATGCTGAAAAATTGTAACCATTGACTTCCATTGTGTACATTTTTCCTACTATGGAAGTCACCTAGTTGATCTAGTTGTACTCTTAAAGGGATAGTTCACACAAAAATGAACATTTACTCACCCTTAAGCGGCTCCGAACCATTAAGCGTCTTTTATTGAACACCTAAGAAGATATTTTGAAGAATGCTGAAAAATTGTAGCCATTGACTTCCATTGTGTACGTTTTTCCTATTACTGAAGTCACCTAGTCAACCTAGTTGTACTCTTAAAGGGATAGTTCACCCAAAAATTAAAATGTGCTCACTATTTACTCCCCCTCTAGTGTTTCCAAACAATTTTGAATGTATTTCATCTGTTAAACACCAAAGAAGATCTTTTGAAGAATGCTGAAGAACTGTGATTCTTGACATCTGTAGTAGGAAAAATAAATGCAATGGAAGTCAAAGGTTACTGGTGTTCAGCATTCTTCAAAACATCTTCTTATGTGTGTGTACAGGTTTATGTGGTTTAAGAGGACAAAAAAAATCAGTTTCCTATTGAAAATACAATTAAAATGACATTTTATTACATATTTTTACAGCAAAATGAATAAAAATAAAAGGACATTTCTATGCGCATATGGATATACTTGAATCGGACACCATTGAAGGTTATGCAACTTACATTTGTATGGTAACCTTGTGCACGTAAATTCAAACAACATTCATGAGTGTTGAGGGCGAAAAGAAAAAAATTCTATAAATGATCCTTTCTTAATACTTAGACTTGCTCGACATGTGATGCTTACATATCCCCAATGGCTCTTCAGCCAGAAATGGCTCTTTGCTGAAAAAAGGTTCCTGACCACATCTTGTGGCAACGGGGAGTCCTCTCAAACCCATATGTGTTAATGTGAAAAAGTTTTTAACTGGTTCAAAATAGTCTTAGGTTTATAACAACCAATTTTTGGTTGTCCTAAAAAGGTTCATTTGCTGTAAAATTACTTCACCCTTTAGGCCATCAAAGATTAGTTTTTCCCTTCCTCCAGTATAATTTTTCTGCAGCAAATTTATTTATTTATTTTTTAGCTGAAACTATGGTTCACAGGTATTTAATTTTATTATTATTTTTTTTTAGGGGTTTTCACTTTTATTGGGATAGGACAGTGGAGATTATACAGACAGGAGAGTATGGGGAGCAGAGATAGGGGAAGGATTGGCAAAGGACCTCAAGACGAGAATCAAACTCGGGTCGCCGTGGTGCTATGTGTCGACGCACTAACCACTAGGCTATTGGCGCCAATGGTATTTTTAAAACATAAAAATTATATAAAGAAAAAATTGGCAAGCATAATAAAAGCACTTTGAGTTATATATTTGAGTTCGATATATATATATATATATATAGTTGAAGTCAGGATTATTGGCCTTTGAATTTTATTTTATTTTTTCAATTTCCCAAATTATGTTTAACAGAGCTAAGAAATTTTCACAGTATGTCTGATAATATTTTTTCTTCTGGAGAAAGTCTTATTTGTTTTATTTCTGATAGAATAAAAGCAGTTTTTGATTTTTAAAAAAATCTTTTTAAGGTCAGTATTATTAGCCCCTTTAAGCAATAATTGTTTTCGATAGTCTACAGAACAAACCATCATTATACAATAACTTGCCTAATTACCCTAACCTGTCTAGTTAACCTAGTTAAGCCTTTAAATGTCACTTTAAGCTGTATAGAAGTGTCTTGAAAAATATCTAGTCAAATATTATTTACTGTCATCATGCCAAAGATAAAATAAATCAGTTATTATAAATGAGTTATTAAAACTATTATGTTTAGAAATGTGTAGAAAAAAACTCTCTCCATTAAACAGAAATTGGGGGGAAAATAAACAGGGGGCTAATAATTCAGGGAGGTTAATAATTCTGACATCAAATGTGTATGTATGCATGGATGTATGTAAAACATTGATATCTGTGGCTCCAGACTTGACAATAATATTACTTAAAATTTCAATGTGTCATCAAGAGTCATGGGTATTGATTTAGTTTTGTCTGTATGTTTTAAACTCTTAAAATGCTGGTATAGCTGCTTGCATGCTTGCATTAGGTAAATCACCAAGCACCACGGTTTCAATAAAATAAAAATTATCTTTAATGTTCCGCTGAGGAAAAAGTCCAGCTATATATTCAAATGGCATGAGGTAAATTAACAACTGATGTCCATTTTTGACATGTATTCCTTAAAGGAATATTAAAAAATTTTTCATTTACTCCCACTCAAGTGGTTGTGGTGTTTATGAAATAAGTTCATGAACGTTCATAAGTTCGTAAAGGATGAAAAGATGACAGAATTTTTGATTTTGTATGATCAATGCCTTTAACAGCAATACATTAATGTGAGTGTGACCTCTATCCCCAGTTCTCAAGTATAGTTATTCATGCATGTTGATCTAACTAAATATATATGATACTTTTTGTTTTAATATTTTATTCATATTATTATTGTTTGTATTTTTTATGTTTTATTTAGACATTATGAAACAAAAATATGCAAAGACATAAACATGTAACAATAAGCAAATACACTGAAGAGTATTTTGAGCAAATAATAATAATAAAAAAATAAATCAATTAATAATAAAAAATAATATGAATAAATAAATAAACAACAACACTAGAGCAATCTTATATACAGAAAAAAAAAACAAGTCTACAATGTGTTGACCTGAAATAGTTTCCCATAAAAGCTGGGCATTGTGGGGTGGGGACGCAATCAGAAGGAGCCGGGTCAAGATGAAGAGTTTGGACATGTTTGCGAAGGGGTTCCCACAATGTAATGAAAATAGTGCTAGGTCGGTGAAGAAAGTACCTAATTTTTTTCTAATTTCATAAAATGAAGAATATTTCTTATCCAACAAGTGTGAGAAGGAGGGTCAATAGACGTGTTGATGCAAGCTAGCCTGCTCTTGGACCAACGAGCTCTATGCAATACCTTGCATTGTATTAGCTTGGGACATGGACAGATTGAGGAAGAGTTAAGACTGCTTTCCATGTCTTCTCCGTAATGTCAAGTCCAATGTCTTGAGACCAGGTGGTCCGCAAGTTATCAGAAGAAAATTGCAGGTTAACAATTAGATTAAATAATTTAGAAATTGAAGCTTTAGCACAGGGATCTATGCCCATATGGTGTCTAGATCTGAAGTAAGAAGTGCATTTGAAAAGTTAACAAATTTTCTGTGCACAAACTCTCTGAATTTGTAAATATCTGAACAAATTTGATATAGGGACATTAAATTGAGAGGCCAACTGACCAAAAGAGGCAAAAACACAATGTAAAGATCACCAAAAAAAAGCCAATACAAGATCTCTCCAAGAGGCATTAGCACCGTCAAAGATAGAAGGGTAAAACAGAGGATTGGAGTGTATTGAGGATAATAAAGGGATATTATGAACACCAATATAGTATGTATTTTTAAATACATTTAATTGTGACAACTTATTAAAGTGACCAAAATTAAAATCAAAGTCACCAAAGATGGTGCTGAACACGAAGCCTTCCATCATAGGAGGAAATTATACTTTAAAATCTTTTCAGATTCAGGATTAATATTTCAGAATACTCTTCTTTTGATCTCAGATATCTTGAAAATGCAGCCTTGGGGAATGAGAAGACGATAAAAAAAGGTTTTCATGCATCAAAACAACAAGGTTTTCCACTTTATAATTAAATGAGCCCTGACTATTACACATTTCTACCATGATTTATAAAATACGCCCACTGGAATGTCATCAAGTGCACCAATATTGTAATATCTTCATAATCACTGAGAAAAATAATGATTTGAGGACCATAAAACACACTATAGCTCCAGTTACTTTGTCTTCGCTCTCTTTCTATACTTGAAGCCATTTATCCATAGCTAGAACATTATAATAATTTAAAATAGTACTGAATTTTGATGTAATCGTCACATTTTCTTTTATATATTTCAATAAGCAAAGGTCAAAAGTGTTTGGTTTCATTTTTGACAAAAGTATGTATTTTATTTTATATGCAAGGGATTTAAAACATGAAAGTTAAACACATGATACATATAAATACATGCGTTTAATATGATTTCTATGCATATTGAATCATTGTTGTAAATGTAATTAAATTAACTTACTTTTTGACCTAAAAATCAATTAAATCGTAACTTTTGTATAATAATGATAATAAACAACATGTTAATAAATAATTCTATTTTATGTATTTAATTTTTTTCTAGAAGTATTTAAAAAATGACAAACTTATGAAAGTAAAAAGTTTTTTGCATGAATAGACCTACCTATTTTTTTGTTTTAACTCTTTAAATTACGGACTGTTTGCCTAATACTACAGCTTGTTTTATTGAGATAAAATTATAATGACATAATATAAATTTATGTGGTCTACACTCTCAGAAATAAAGGTACAGGAGCTGTTGCTGGGGTGGTACATTTTCAAAAGGTACATATTTGTACCTGAAGGGTCCATAATTGTACCTCGAAGGTATTTTTTAGGTACATTTGTGTACTAATATGCACCTTTGAGGTACCACTGTGGACTCTTTGTACAGTGTACAGCGCTCGAAAGACAACAAAAAAAAAAAACATTTTTATGAATTATACAAACAAAATTGAAGCCTGTTAACAAAGAAAACACAACGTTTTGGTTAAATGCACATGGATTAAATATATAGTTTTATTGGGTTTCAGCAGTTTTGTCCTGAAGGTCTTGAAAGTTATTTATTTGTTGTGGCAGATAAAAAATATATATATAAATTAAGCAAATGATGATGAAATAATAACATTTCTATAAAAATGTACCTCTTTTGCCAATATATACGCTGTTTACATGCATGAACACAGCCAACATGCCACAAAATGCCTGAATGCATTGAGTTGCTGCCCTGTGATTGGCTGATTATAAATTTGCGAGCAGTTGGACAGGTGTACCTAATAAAGTGGCCGGTGAGTGTATATACAGGCTAGCTAAACAAATGACCCAATTCTGTGGCTTTCACCAACAATGTTACTGTAGTGAACTATATTATACTATAGTATTTATCAAAATAACTGTTCACGATAGGTAATGCTAGGCAACAGTAGGCCTATGCTGACGTGTTAATAATACTAATAGTTAATTATAGGCTACTATCATTAGCTATGATTAACTATTATTATTCAAAATTAGGATAAAAAGCACCATAATATTTTACTATAAAATACTAGACTTTTTTTATGTGGGATGATGACAGACAAAACTGCGCGTAAGAAACACGAGTGTGTGTGTGTGTGAGAGAGAGAGAACCGAACAGCTGAGCGGCTGATATAGACATTTGAGGAGCGGCTGTTCAACATCTGAGCCGCTGAATCAGCCGCTCCAGCGCTCATAAACACATGTCTGTAGCTCCAGAAACACAGCAGACCCCCAGCCCCACGCTGCTATATGTGCGCTCAGAGAAAACCGAGCTAATCCCTGGGAATGGGATCAGTTTAGATCTGCGCTAATCCTGATAAACGCACAGTCCTGCCGTAAAGCGCCAGCAGGTGTCGCGGTGTCCTAATCGTCTCCTGGCTTCGGTTAAATAATGAAGAGCGAACAGGTAAACAAAAGTCTACTTTCTGAGGCAGGACATATTTCAGTTCTGATATCTCCGACTGATTAAAGAATTGCGGGTACATTTCAAGCATTATCACTTCATTTTTCTTAAACAACAACCTATAGATAGCCTAATCTAACGCACAGAGAACTTTATCAATAATGTAATATAATGCTAAAAATGTGGTAAGGAACATTTAATTCTGTCTTTGTGTCGCAGTGGGTAGCACAATCGCCTCACAGCAAGAAGGTCTCTGGTTCGAGTCCCGGCTGTGTCAGTTGGCATTTCTGTGTGGAGTTTGTATGTTCTCCCCGTGGTCGAGTAGGTTTCCTCCGGGTGCTCCCCCAAACACGTGTACAGGTGAAATGAATAAGCTAAACTGGCCACAGTGTATGTGTGTGAATGGGTTATGAGTGTTTCCCAGTGTTGGGTTGCGGCCGGAAGGGTATCTGCTTCTGCTGCGTAAAAACATGTGCTGGATAAGTTGGCAGTTCATTCCTCTGTGGCGAGCCCTGAATTGATAAAGGAACTAAGCCGAAAAGATATTGATTGAATGAATGAATGAAAATTTAACAATGTTTATTTTGCAAGTGCACATTGTAGTCTAAAAATGAATAATTAATCCATTCAATAGAATCCACTGGCTACACTAAAAAACGCTGTTTGTTAAAACCAGGGGCGGATTTACCCAATAAGTGAGGTAAGCATTCGCTTAGAGCCCCAGGAAATTGGGGGACCCCCAATAAATACCTAGAAGTAAATTATACGTATAAATTATCTATAACATTGTTTTGGTGTATGGTAAGGGTCTAACAAATGCAATTTTAATGTAGCAATTATTACGTCTACACCAGTGGTTCTCAAACTGTGGTACGTGTACCACTAGTGGTACGCAGGCTTCCTTCTAGTGGTACGTGGAGGAATGAAATATGTCATGTACATACTATACACATTTCAAAATTTATCAAAAATTATGTATATAATATGCCATATGTGACATAAACCCTATATTTCTAAGGTAATCTGCCACGTTTTTTTAACTGTGCAGAGTTGTAGCTGCTTTATTGGGCCTACTACGCTACTGTATTTCAATACTGCTCATTTTGGTGGTACTTGGAGAGACAATGTTTTTCTGCGGTGGTATTTGATGAAAAAAAGTTTGAGAACCACTGGTCTACACAAATGTATCCCCATGTGTGAACGTATATCCCAAATGTATGAATGAGGGAGCAGTCTAGCAGGTAAATCAGGTAAAGTTTTAGTTTTAAAAACAAAATAGTTTATTTATTATTTTTAGTTGCGAATTCATTTTAACAAACCATTTTTTACAAAGGAAAGAAAAAAACAATTAAATAAAAGTAAAAAGGTGCATTTAAGACTGCTTGGCCCCTTGGCTGGAAATGCTCAGGGTCCCCAAATCAATAAATCCGTCCCTGGTTAAAACTACTATTTTAAAATGAGCTGAACTGTCACAATTCTTATGTTTGTTTGGGACAACTTCATTGTTTTATGTTCAATCCACTTAAATTTGTAAAAACTAAAACGTTAACTTTATTTCTGTTGTCCCAACACAAATAGATTTTAAAAGAGGTGGAGACCATCAAAAATAGGTATAGTGAGAGTATTAAAGTAATTTTTATTTTCAAGGCAAAATATCTCTACTTGCACTTAAACATTGCTTTTAGACAGAACATAATATCAACATTATTCAAAACTGTTTCCTTAAAGTATTTGAAAACATATTTGTCTGTGAGACGTAAATGTACCTACAATTCTAGGATCAGCCTTTTGCTTCTGCTTTCTGTCCTGCTGATGAGATAAAACACCACAAGCATCTGCTGTGGTCACAAACGGCCAGTTAGTCCCGGCATTGCAAAATCACCATTGATATAAAGTGGCATTTGAAACTGTAAGAGACTGTAGTCTAATCTAAACATTATATATTTTAATATTTACATTTTATTGAGTCTTTTTTTTATCACAGCACATTTACCAAATGCAGTTTTGCTCATTATTTTTATTTAACTGAAACTAATACAACTTCAAGTAAACTAGCATCTGTAATATCTGTACAGTTATTAAACAATAATATATCTGTATTTCATGATTACATTTTTACGCGTAATAATTAATTCTGCATCTTAAGTAAATTGGTTCTGACACACTTTTTATGTTATAACCAACTGCATTTAATTTGATTTATTTATTTTCATTTTATTGACACTAATTTCCTTTTAGATAATCTTTGTTTTATTAAGTATTTTATTAAAGGTTTTGTTTATTTATTTTTTGGTTGATATTAATACTAACATAGGTTTCTGTCTTTATTTTTATATTTATTATTTTCATTGTATTCAAAGTTTGTCTGTTACTAAATGTAATTAAGTTTGACTAATTATTATTATTAAGGGTTTCTGCAGGGTCTTAAAAAATTAGGCCTTAAAAGGTCTTAAATGTACTGAAATATTGTGTTGTGAGTCTTCTTTAAACAGGTCTTAATTTTCTTTTGTGTATGTATACAATCTGGCCAAAACTCATACAATCACCAATAATCCATCTCAAAACTTTGAACTTTTTATTTAAGAATGTAATTTTAACTCTAATGCCATCATGGTTTAATTAAATTTGCCTTACAATAACACTTGTTTAAAAGTGCTCCATGTATTTACTGCTGAGGACACTGACCTGGACAGATTGTTGTGCATACATTTGTATTATTATGCTTTTTAAAACATTTGTTCGTTTATTTTGATTTGTTTTATTATTTTAAAGAATGTTTATGTTGGAAAAAAAAGTGTATGAAGACTATTAGAGCAGGATGGTTTTAAATATTTAGTTCTTTTTAAAGAAATATCTAAAATATAGTTTTTTTTTATTTTTAATTTATTATTGCAAAATACTAAATTTGGAAAAGAAATTTGATAGGGCAAATAAAAACAGTTTCCATCTGCACCATTTAAAAAATTCCCTAGCCTTTAGCCCTTTGTGAGTCATTCATAATGGTCTTAAAAGTTTTAAATTGAATTTGGTTAAACCTCCAGAAACCCTGTTGTTGTTATTATTATTATTATCTTTCTGAGTTTTTCTGTTACCAACTGTAATTTTAACCATTTAATTTAATGTATTTTTCCATTCTCATTCTAACATTTTAACTTTTTTTCCCTGTAAACAACTAGTTTTGTTTTGGTTGGACCTAACTATTTAGGTTAATGTTATGCTATTTAGGAAATTTATTTTCAGTCCATTTTCTTGTTTTTGTTTCTCTGTGTTAAAATGTAAGTTTTTTTCATATCTGTCTTGTTGAGAATGTAATGCTATGGAATAACATTACAAAGCATGCAAAAAATAAACAATTTTGTTTTCATTCTCATTTTAAGATTTACTTTTCCTGTAAATAACTGTATTTAATTTTATTTACGCCTACCTTTTCAATTTAATGCATTTATTTTTTCAGTCTTATTAGTTATATGTTTGGTAATTTTTTTCATTGGTTTTTATAATTTAAAATTTTTTGTATTAATTTAAAGGAATTTTTATATCTGTCTTGTGTTCAGAATGTAATGCTGGAATAATATGCTAAAATATACAATGCTATAAACAACAATGCTATATATATATATATATATATATATATATATATATATATATATATATATATATATATATATATATATATATATATATATATATAAATTGTATAATATTAATTGTTAATAAATATAATAATCATATAATAATAATAATGATGATAATAATAATAATGATATAATATAATAATAATAATAACATGCTAAAATATACAATGCTAAAACAACAATGCTATGTATATATATATATATATATATATATATATATATATATATATATATATGTATATTATTAATTGTTAACAAATATAATAATCATATAATAATAATGGTGATAATAATGATAATAATAATAATAATAATTAATATTATATTCTGTTATAGTGCTGCACTGTAAACAAAATTCCAAATTTTCACAACATGTTACTGTAATTTTTTACAGCAAATAACATTATCACATTACCGGATTTAACTTAAAAACTCACAGTATTGTGTTGTATTCATAATTTTATTGTGAAATGAATGCAGGTAGCATGATTGCATCAGATTACTGTAAATGATTTTTTAACATAGCTTTTATTCAGCAGAACTTTTATATTGACACCTTTTTGATATCTAGAAATAACAGAATGTTATTGCAGCCCCCAAAACAATCTGGTTAAATCTTCAAAAATAACTTTTAAAGAAAAAAAATCATCCTGTTTTGAAACGACATGATGTTGTAGTACATTTTTATTTTTGGGTGCACTGCACCTTTATTTAATTTTATAAGGTTAACATGAAAATATGAAATAATTTTTAATGAACATAATTTTTTGCTTAGCCAAAAATGTAATAAACTGCAACAAAAGTAATTGATTCATAAAACCAAACACTGTTAAACACCCAAAATTATTTCAACGTCAGGGTAAATGTCAGAATGACTAGCCGAGGAAAGCCTGCTTCACAGTAAAATATAGTTAATTTTCCAAGATAATACTGTAAAATCACAGTAATGGACTTTACACTCTACTGTGATTTTGTTACATTAAATTACTGTGAACTACCTTGCTGTGAATTTACATGCAGTATTTTACTGTGAAAGTAATGCAATTATTAGCCAGTAATTTACTGTGAATTTAGGGTAAAAAAATTTTAGAGTGGGCAAAAATTAACCTAAAATCAGCCTTTGTTTTTACATAATATATGTGCTTTGCATATTTATTATGTATATATGTATATTTAAATATACCATGTGTTCATATAGTTAAGAAAAATGTTTATTTATATTTTCATATAAAATATGTATATGATGCAAATTAAATATATATTTAAATATGTTACTATTTTTTGTTTAGTTTTTTTCTCACACACACACACATATATATAGAGATATTATGTCAAATCAAATTAATTAATCGTGTTTAATCTTTGCCCACCACAATTTTTTTTTACAAATAGTTTAACAATAAATGATGACCTTGTTTGTAAATACACTGAAAAAAAATTATTAATTGGATTCACTAAAAGTATTTTTAAAGTAAGTGGTTGCAAAAATTTTATAGACTATAGGCTAAATTTAATCAAACATAATAAATTTAGTAATGTTCCACTTAATTTATTTGTTTAAATTCAGCCCGTATAAATAGTTTGCAACCACGTACTTTAAAAAATGTAGTAAATTTAATGAATCATTTTTTAAAAGTGTGAGCTGTATAAAAAAATACTTATTTTACATGTCACACAGTATGCTGTTCTGAACATAAGCTCTGTCTTCTGCACGCGTCCTGGCGGGTCTCTGACAGGTTGTATGGACTCTCTCTCGTCCCGAACAGGAGCACATTTCAGCAGGCACCAGCATAGTCATGCCACCTCCTGCCGGCATTTCCACCTGGCCGCCACAGCCACGCCCCTGCCTGCTGATTTCCCGCCCCCTCCACTTGCCCCGCCTCAATACCAGGAGGTCCCACCCCCTTTCCTACCTCAGGCCTTACAGCAGCAATACCTCATCCAGCAACAGCTACTGCAGCGCAGGTACAACAAAACACACACATGCACACAAAATAAGCAAATCAAAACTGGAATTACCTTTATTTATTTATTTATTTACCTATATATTTATTTATTTATCTATATATCTATTTATTTATTTATAATTTATCTATATATTTATTTATCTATATATCTATTTATTTATTTATTTATAATTTATCTATATATTTATCTTTATTTATTTATCTATTTATTTATTTATTATCTATATATTTATTTATCTATTTATTGATCTATTTATCAAATATATATATATATATATATATATATATATATATATATATATATATATATATATTTATCTTTATATTTATTTATCTATCTATATATTTGTTTATCTATATATTTTTTTATTTTTTTATTTATATCTATATATTTATTTATTTATCTATATATGTATTTATCTCTTTATCTATTTATTTATTTATCTATATATTTATTTATTTATATATTTATTTATCTATTTATTTGTTTATTTTTGAGATAAAAACAAAAACCGATTAATAAATTATTTCTATTGTCGGATGTTTTCAGACGCACACAGGAGCGAGTCCCGCTGAACACGCATCGGTTACGCCCGGGATATGAATATGCCCCGCCCCTTCATGTCCCGCAGCCAATCCCGCAGCAGCCCAGATACCTGGCGGAAGGCACTGATTGGTGTGTGTGCAAACAAACAAACATGCACACACAAACAAAGTAGTTTTGCATTATTAAATTAGCTTTTATCATGATACTACTGTTAAACGTGTTCATTTTAGTTTGTTTAATAAATCACGCGAGTTTATTTGTGAATAACGGCTACCTTAATTACATGTTAGTACATGATTGATTATTGAATGTTTAATGATTGATTAATTTAACCATTATGAACTCCTGATATGTTTATGCATAATTATATCATTATTTGCAGGGGCACATCATCATTAACCCATTCTTATGTAATCATAAACTCCTTATGCACATCTGTCTAGTGCGTTTACAATAAATAACAATAGAAAAGTGGGTAACGCTTTAGTTTAGGTCACGGTTTTATTTAACAAACCATTAACAAGCACTGCTAACTTAATAAACTATTAATTATCTGTTTATTAATATTAAATAAGGTGGAAATTGGTTTTAGGTTTTGGGCAGGATTGTGGAAACTAAAGTAAGTTTAGTTTACATATGAATACATCATTATTCATGTACTGGTATTGTAAAGTCTTACTGAAGTTATATTTTTTATTTTGTGAACACATTTCGTTTTAGTTCAGTGCACAGCTTATTAACGCTTCTGCAAACCTGTAATAAATATAAATAAGATAAATTAAATGTAAAAAAAAAACAATTGTTATTATTATACAGACAATAAGTTATTATTAAATTACTAAAATAAATTATAGTAAAATTAAATATAAATGAACAGAATTAAATATTATGAAGAGAATTGAGAGAAACTGCGGTATCACTACAGTTAACAGTACATGAACATGATGTGTTAATATCATGACTTTACTTGGAGGGGCACATCATCATTAACCCATTCTTATCTACTTATGAACTGCTGTCTGTCTAGTGCGTTTACATTGAAAAACAATAGAAAAGTGGGTAACAGTTTAGTTTAGGTAACAATTCACCGTTTTAAAAAACCATTAACTAGCACTACTAGCTTAATAAGCTATTAATTAGCAGTTTATTAATAGTTAGTAAGGTGGTAGTAGGTTTTAGGTTTCGAGTAGGATTGTAGAGGCAGAATAAGATCATACTTTACAACTAATAATGAACAGTTCATATCTTAATAACAGGCAGGTAATACGCCAGTAGTTAATAGCATAAATTGTGACCGAAACTAAAGTGTTATCAAAAAGTGTTCTGTCAACATCAACAGTTTAAACACAGGATGAGTAGTTAAGGATGAGTTAATGACGATGTGCCCCTTCAAATAAAGTCATGACATAATTACACATTAACAGCTCATGAGTTCATGTTGGTTACATTTAGCTTAAACTTAAATGTTAATCAATACGTTGATTAACAACAAGTACCAGGGGCGTAGCAACTGAGGGGGACAGGTAGGATACATCTCTCTTACTTTTAGTGACAGACCATTTAGAAACGGGTAATTCAGAACTTTTTTTAAAACTTTTGATAATAATAATAATACATTTCATTTAAAGGCGCCTTTCTAGCAACTCAAGGACACCGTACAATCAACAAGAGCAATAAAACAACAAGAGAATTAATAAAATATACACAGCAATAGTGCAAATAAAATTAAAATTAAGTGTTAAAAGCCATCTTAAATAATTGGGTTTTGGATTTCATACAGCTGCCCCGCCCATTTTTAAAATGTCCACTACGCCCCTGACATGTACTATCAAGTAATTAAGGTAGCCACTATTTACTCGTGAACTCTTATTACACATGTTGTTTTTAAAGTTAGCTCATGATTGGCGCACGCCTTAACTTATTAATTATCATTTCATAATAAACTAATGTTTAGTTTATATATTAATATTATGTACAATTGTTGAGACATAAATGAGATAGTAAAATATAATTAACAACGAAAATGGAAATAAAAACAGAAATAAAACATAAATGAAAATGTCTTGTCTTAGTCCTATCAAAATAGCAAACACTGAACATCTTTCTATATTTAGGCTGCTTTATTTATTTATTTATTTATTTATTTATTTAAGACTACTTATTTGTACTAAATGTTTGTGCTTTCATTTTAGTTGTCTTTTACTTCTTCAATTCTATTTTCCAAAACGAATCCTCTTTGCACTTAAAAAGTTTACAATAAAGCGTGTTAACAAATTTTAAATGATTAATGAAGGAATTATAATGCTTTGACTTATTGTTTAATATCATTTACAAGCACAGTAGCTGTATGGGCTATTTCTGTCCGTTCGCATCCCGTCCCTTTGCGCCCCCTGGCGGCTCATTCACAAACTGCGGTCATACACTAAAAACAGAGCGGCACCTATTTCAAACGGCGGCGGTACAAGCCGCGGCGTTAATAGCCACTTTGAACTCTCACCTACTGTACGTCAATATTCATGTACTGTTATTGTAAAGTGTTTCTGAAACAACTTTGTTAAATATCATGTATGTGGTAAAACAATTAGGCAAATGATGAAAATGTGTTTATCTTTGAAAGCATCAAGGAATAAATGATTATGAATTCTAAAAATTATATATACAGTTGAAATCAGAATTATTAGCGCCCCTGAATTATTAGACTCGCTGTTTATTCCCCCCCCCCCCCAATTTCTGTTTAACGGAGAAAAGATTTTCTCAACACATTTTCTAATCATAATAGCTTTAATGACTCATTTCTAATAACTGATTTGTTTTTTCTTTGCCATGATGACAGTAAATAATATTTGACTAGGTATTCTTCAAGACACTTCTATACAGCTTAAAGTGACATTTAATGGCTTAACTAGGTTAATTAGACAGGTGAGGGTAATTAGGCAAGCCTGAATTTTTGACTGTGTAGTTTTAAGTTTGTTTGCTAAATTAACATTGGCACACAAATACTTCATTCCGTAACAAAAATGTATGAAACTGGACAATAAAAAGCTCAAACATTTTGCCCATTTTAAGTGAGTCTCAGTGAAATTGTGTGTTTTCAGGGATCTGAGTGTGGACGCAGGAGTTCTGCATCAGTATCCACTACAGCAAATTCCTCAACCCTACCAGCATTACCTGGCCTCTCCTAGAATGCACCACCTGCCCAGGAACACCTCCACCACACAGGTGGTGAGTGTCTGTGGATATTCAGGATACATCACCATAGCAACAGAACACACACACACACACACACACACACACACAAACACATATTAAGAATAAAATATATACACACACTGATTATGACAAACACACACACTGATGATGACTAACACACACACACACACTGATGAAGACTGTTTTATAGACTTATTTTAAAGTATAGTGTGTTTATGTGTGTGTGTGTGTGTGTTTGTCTGTAGGTTGTCCATGAAATAAGGAATTATCCATATCCACAGCTCCACCTGCTGGCACTGCAGAGTTTGAGTCCTAGCAGACACTCATCTGCTGTTCGGGAAAGTTATGAGGTAACACACACGCACACACACACACTTAGAGAGAAAGATGAGGGTTAACACACGCAAATAAGCAGAAAGAGAGAGAGATAAGGACTAACACACACACTGTTATGACACACTGACAAAGACTAGTACACACATACATTGATGAAAACTAACACTGAATATTAACTTAGACACACACACATTTATTAAGACACACACACACACTGACTAAGGCTAAAATTCACTTAGAACACTTAGACACTAAGAGAAAGAAATGAGGACTCACGCGCACACGCACACATATACACACACACATACACTAATTAATACTAGAATACACACACACACACTGACGAAACTAACACGCATACATATTGATGAAGACCTTTGCACAGATGAAGACTAACATTTACACACACACACTTAGAGAGAGAGATGAGGGTTAACACACAAATACGCAGAAAGAGAGAGAAATAAGGACTGACACACACACACTTATTAACACACACACTGATTAAGGCTAAAATTCATAAACACCCACACTGATGAAGACTAACACACACTTCGAGAGAGAGACTCATGTGCACAGTTACACACACACACACACACACACACACACACTACGAGAGACAGACTCACGTGCACAGTTACACACACTGTTATGACAAACACTGACTAGTACACACATACACTGACGAAAACTAACACTGAAGACTGACTTACACACACAGACACAAAGAGAGATAAGGACTAACACACACACACACACACACACACACACACACACACACACACTGATTAAGGCTAAAATTTATAAACACTTAGAGAGAGAACTGAGGACTCTCGTGCACACACATACATAAACACACACGCACACACACACACATACATACACATACATACATACACACTGATTAAGACTAGAATACACACACACACATACATATTGATGAAGACTAACACACACACACACACACACACACACACACACACACAGTATTGATGAAGACTAACTCGGATGAAGACTAACATTCACACAAATACACACACACATTGATAAAAACTACCACCACACATGGACAATTTGATAAGGACTAACACACACTCTGCCGAAAAGTAACATTCACGCATGATGTGTGTGTGCAGGAGCTGCTGCAGCTGGAGGACCGACTCGGAAGCGTCAGCCGAGGGGCCATTCAGACCACCATAGAGAGATTCACCTTCCCACACAAATACAAGAAGGTGAACACACACACACACACACACACACACATGTATATAGACTTTCTCTTCCAAATCCAGCCCACATGTTTCTTTTATTAACATGTATATATTTGTGTGTGTGTGTGTGTGTGTGTGTGTGTGTGTGTGTGTGTGTGTGTGTAGCGGAAGCCACTGGATCTGAAGTTTTGTGAGAATGATGAAGAGTCTGATGTGGATGAGAAATGCACCATCTGCCTCTCCATGCTGGAGGATGGAGAAGATGTCAGGTAACATATAATACAAACACCACCATATATATACTGCAGAGTTGGTGATTGTAAGGAGTTTGTAGCTTGTTAGCGCTTTATTCATTTGATTAAAAACATAGTAAAAACAATAATGTTAAAATCTTATTGCAATTCAGAATATGAGTAGCCACCTCCCCCTTCACTTTCATCTGCGACAACAGCCCCCCTACCCTTCACTCTACTGCCCCAACCCTCCCACCTCCCATTATTTTATATATACATATATATGTATATATATACACACACACACTCACATACACACACACACTCACACACATACACAGTGCTCAGCTTATATGAGTACACCCCCCACAAATCTCTAGTTTAATGTTTTCTATAGGAAGCTTTACAATATTACATTTGTGCATATACTTTAGTCTGTACAAAAGCCAAATCTGGAGCTTATCTAACAAAATAACTAACAATAATGGTAAAAAAATTAGTAGCCCAAATTTATGTTATAGAAAAATATTTCATAAAATTTTCAGAAATCGCAAAAATCAAGTGTGTATGCATATGTGTGTGTGTGTGTGTGTGTGTGTATATATATTGTGTTTGTTATGTTTTTCAGATATTTAGAATATTAACAGATTTTTCTGTCCATGCTTGAGAAACAATTAAATGTTTTAGAAATGTATGTCGGTATATGCTACGTATGAAATATGGTGTCATTAATGAAATTTAAAATGTTTTGTGTTTTGATGCATAAATAAATAAATAAATAAACAAAGGTTCTGTTTGACTCAAATTGAAAGATTTCTAAGTTTAATTCTAAGTTTAATTTCTGTGCATTGAGATTGTGGATTTTTTGTATTTATTCAGTTAATTGACTCGATGAAGTTACATTTCAAGCAAAGTTAATTAGAAAATCAATTTAAAAACAATTGTAATGATGTGATTTGTAATTAGTTCCTTTGTTGAAGTAACTTTCCCAACACTGTACACCAATATATGATTTTCATTTTTGGGATGAACAATTCCTTTAAAACAGGGGGCACCAATCTCGGTCCTAGAGGGCCGGTGTCCCTGCAGGGTTTAGCTCCAACTTGCCTCAACACACCAGCCTGGACGTTTCAAGTATACCAAGTGAAGCTGCGGTCACACTGGGCTTTTCCTCCCATAGACGTCCATTCATACGAACACGAATGCGTCAGACTGGAAACGCAGGGTCATGCATTAAGTTTCGCCGGTCGCTGCGGTGCAAAGTTCAAGCTTTGTGAACTCTGACCTGCGAAATCGCATCACTTGACTGCGTGAGACCAATCGAGGGTCAAAACATGACCTCTCTGGGCAGATATTTAGAACATGGACCAGTCGCTCGCTTTTTAAAATATCTAATAAGCTTGTTTAATCCCGTTGCACGACAGAATATCGCATGCTCTAACTCTAATGTGACCGCAGCTTAAGACCTTGATTAGCCTGTTCAGGTGTGTTTGATTAGGGTTGGATCTAAAATCTGCAGGCCACCAGCCCTCCAGGAACAAGTTTGGTGACTCCTGCTTTAAAGTAGTTCTTGCTCCAAAAAGCCATATATATACACACATACACACACACACACACACACATACACATACATATACATACATAAAGACTTACAGAATGTCTTATCTCTCTCCTCTTTCACTCTCTCTCTCTCTCTCTCTCTGTGTGTGTCTGTGTGTTTGTTTTCAGGCGGTTACCCTGTATGCATTTGTTCCATCAGGCGTGTGTGGATCAGTGGTTGGCCACCAGTAGGAAGTGTCCCATCTGCAGAGTGGACATCCAAACACAGCTCAGCCCTGAGAGCTGAAACACACATTCACAAATAACACACTCATGCTCTCTATCTATCCATCCATCCATGCACACACATTGTATATGACCTACACACATGTATACGATGAGCCATCTGACACACTAAACACTAACTCTCACGCTTTACTGAGCCAATGACAACTGACACTACACACACACACACTGGTAGAACTCTGGCGTGATTCTGTCTGTAGAGAAACAATGGTGTGTGTCCGTAGCATACGTGTGTGTATTTGTGCAATTCCTTAAGCCATGAACTTTACTAAAGACCCTCAGCTTGCATACAATACACACACACACACTTACACACTAAGTGAAATGCATACGCAATGAAGCGGATAAGACACTGTCAAATCTAGCTGCTGGAGTGTGTGTGTGTGTGTGTGTGTTCACTATATTTCTGATCTGCAATACTGCTTTAGTCTTACACACTGGAGCTACTTCGGCTTGTGTGTGTGCGTGTGCGCTTGTTCACAATTTCGGTGCGTGTGTATTGGTGTGTGTGTGTGTTAAAATTTCCGTGGGTTAGCGGTGCACGTCGGTGCATGTAGACAAGCCAAAAAAGAACACACGCTCTATTAACAAAACAAAAAACGCAACTCATTTCCGAGACAGCAGGTGGACTAAGGAGCCAGATCAGTCTCAAAAATAATACATATACCAAATATAATTCATGCATCCACAACACAATTCACATTTACAAAATACAATTCATAAATACACAAATCCAATTCGAAAATTCAAAACACAATTTGGAAATACATAAATTCAAAACATGATTCGTAAATGCACAAACCTAAATCGTAAGTTCAAAACATAATTCGTGAATACACAAATCCAATTTGTGAATTCAAAACACAATTTCTAAATACATAAATTTAAAACATGATTTGTAAATACACATATTCAATTCATAAATTCAAAACTCGATTCGTAAATACACAAATGCAATTCGTAAATTCAAAACACAATTCGTAAATGCACAAATAAAATTTGTAAATTCAAAGCATGATTTGTAAATACACAAATCAAATTAATAAATTGAAAACGCTATTCGTAAATACACAAATCCAATTTGTCAGTTCAAAACACAATTCATAAATACAAAATTCAATTGGTAAATTCAAAACACAAAATGTAAATGCACCAATTCAGTTTGTAAATTTAAAGCACAATTTGTAAATACACAAATTCAATTCGGAATTTCAAAACACAATTTGTAAATCCACAAATTCAATTCGTAAATTCAAAAGATGGTTCGTTAATATATATATCCAATTTGTAACTTCAAAACATGATTCCATAATACACAAATCCAATTCATAATTTCAAAACACAATTCGAAAATACACAATATCCAATTTGCAAATTCAAAACACGATTCATAAATACGAAAATCTAACTCAAAAATTCAAAACATGATTCATAAATACACAAATCCTATTTGTAAAATTAAAACACGATTCGTAAATACAAAAAACCAACTCGGAAATTCAAAACACTATTCGTAAAAAAACAAACCCTATTCTTAACTTCATAACACGATTCGTAAATACACAAATCCAATTCGTAACTTCAAAACATGATTTATTAATATACAAATCCAATTCGTAACTTCAAAACACGATTTATAAATACACAAATCCAGTTCGTAATTTCGAAACACGATTCATAATCTTATACATTTGCAAAAATATTTATAATTTTTACTTGTGCTTCATTTATGGATTGTCTTTTGAATTTACAAATAGGATTTTGTAAATGTGAATGGTGGTGTGCATGTATGAATTTTATTTTGTAAATGTTTTGTTTTTAGGACTGATCTGGCTCCATAGAAGACAGCTGTTGTCTTAAACACAAACACGCATCATAAAAACACAAAAAACAACAAAGTAGGCAGAGAATGTTGTGATTGGTGGATTGGTGTAGATAGGTGCAGTAGTAGTTGCATGCATCTGTGCTTGGGTTGTTGTTTTGAGGAAGTGTGTGTGCAAGTGTATGCAAGATGCATGAATGTGTATTAGCTCCTCTAAGCTGTGACGATCCGTAACATTATCAGACTCATGTAGCGAGCGTGTGCGTGCGTGCGTGTGTGTGTGTGCGCGAGAGAGACCCTGCCATGACCTTTGACCCTAAATGCCTACTGAAAAAAAGCACATGTGAGCATAGCTGAAGTGCCCGGCCTCACTCTGGTGCTGCGCTGCCATGGTTGCTGTATTTATTATTGGTATTTAAACATGCAGTGTTTGGAGGGGGCGGGGCTTGTGCGTGTACAACTGTGTTTTTGTTTGACAGGTCTCCCCTCGTGGTTGCTATGCTGGTTGCTATGCTGTATTGCTAGAACTACAATGTAGAATGTGGTGTGATAGAGGACCATCCGCCAACAGGACTCGAGCGGGGTGAGATGGATAAGCTAAACGCGACATGAATTTTCCTTTTTTTTTTACCTAACCAAAGTTTTGGGGTTTGTTTTTAAAGAGAATCTTGCTGAGCAAGTTAAACGTGTATATATGTTTACAGACAGCAACAGTCGATACCAATCGGTACTGAAATTTTAGAAGCGTCCATTTCGCGCGAACATTTGAGCGCGTTTTTAAACAGCGCTGATTTGCCATTGTGTTCACGAGCTCAACAGAAACTACTGTGACTGACCATGAAGGTCATCAGTTTACCGAATTTACCACTGTTTACTGAGTGTAATCACAGATACAGGAACATTGGAGTGATTTAAAGCAGTAGTAGTAGTAAACTTTAATGTCCTTGACAGAAAATTTGTTATGTGCATCATCATATTGCTGCAGACATTCCATAAAAACAAGCAATAAAAACAGTACAAAGTACAGCAGTTACAATAATTATAATGCTAATTAAGACAGACTCTTGTTAAATAAACATACTGAAACAGGCACTAAGGATTTCTTATAATGGTTTAACCTACACTTTGGCACCCTATCATACACCCGGCGCCAGGCGCGACACAATTGTTGTTTGTTAGCTTCAGCTTGGTGCAAGGATTGTTTTGCTGATTTGCAGCATGCTGTTTAAATAGCAAATGCATTTGCATTTATATGTGTGCCCATAGGTGTTCTGGTCTGAAAAAGGAGGCGGATTGCTGGCACGTTGCTATTTTGAGGAACTTAAATAGATCAAAGCAGGTCTATTGTCCAGCGCAGAGCGTGTTATTTGTGCACCTCGCTTACACACTGTTTAATACACACAGGGTGTACAGCAATCCAGAAATATCTTTTCAAATGAAAAAGAAATAAAACTATTAAAGCCAATATTTTTATAATGAAAAATTAAAGCCGCGATTTCATCAGCGGAACGCTCGTATGTCAGCTTATAGACAAACCAGCTGATCAACGTGACTTTGAAACGCTCCAGTGTCCATGTATCTGTGGTTACACTTAGTAAACAACAGTGAGGTCAGTGAACTGATGACCTTCATGGTCAATCACAGTCATTTCTCTTGAGCACATGAACACGATGGCAAATCAGCGCTGTTTAAGAACGCGCTCAAATATTCGCGGGAAATGGGCGTTTTTAAAACTTCAGTATCGAATTCTGGTATGGTGACAACATTAGTGCCAATGTTTGAACACGGTCTTGAGCACTGAAGTTTGCAAAAAATGCAAATAAAAAAGGGAAGCATGGGTGCATATTTCAATTCTGACTTTTTTATTTTAAGTTGTTGTCACAACTTTGACTTGTTTCTTTGGCCCCATTTACACTAATACGTTTTAGTTTTAAACAGCGTTTTTGAAAAGCTCTCAGTCCACACTATACAGCTGAAAACACACATCACGTGACCACACACACTTTCTGGCATGCGCTGCAGCATATGCGCACATCAAGCAGTCAGCGGGTTCTTTTGAGCACACCTCCCCAGGTGAGAGCAGCGCACGTCGGATAGTTCATCAAAGATCTACCCCTTGAACTCGTCTCACTATAGTTGTTAAACGCGATACTTAATTAGCCTAATTTAGTCTCTATCTAACGACTCCCTTTTTTAATCTGTCAGGTAACATGTTTTGTCTGAGCACTAAGATAAGTTAATTAATGTAAGTCTGACACTGATTCTGCATTTTTGACTGATTGCTTTATTGTATAAACATATTGTACGTTATACTATTGTTAATTATTAAAACCAGGGCTTAATTTGTACCAGAACAAGCTAAATCCGGCACCTATGAAATCTGATCCGGCACCTGATTTTAACAATCCCCTTCCTCACACGCAACCCCGCCCCGCCCCAACCCTCTTCACTTTCGTCCACGACACCTCTCCCTCCTTTGGTGACATGACGGATCCATTACCCCGATCTGTTCCGGTACCTCACAATTTACAAATTAAGCTCTGATTAAAACTGATATGCAGCAAAAGAGACAGGGTATGTTCCATATTTTTCAATGAGAATGAAAGAAGGCTGTAATGTTATAGGCTCAGTTTTGTTATTAATATGCATACAGTGAAGATGACGCTCATATAAATATGTAGCTACACGACGCCTCAACCTGTTTAGTGTCTGTTAAGTTAATATCAAAATGAGAATAGGCAGCTCCTTATATCATGTTTTCAACGATTTAGCCATGGTTATGGGAATGACGTTGTAAATTACAATGTTCCCTTTGAAGATTTACCCGATGTCAGGAGTTTTCCATATCAATTTTGTGAAGTCTGAAATTACAAGAAAAGGATGCAACTTTGTGTACTTCATATTAAGGAAAAAGCCCCAATCAGATGTCGAATGTCTGCAGCTACGCCTCCGTTTTCAGATGTCTCCAGTTTTCCCCATAAACACTGACACAGAGCTGCATTGTTTTAAAACCAAAATGGCCTCTTCAGCATTTCCAAAATGCCCCATTTTTGGGGCTCGAAAACTCAGAGATAGTGTGGACGGAAGGCAAAACCATAGCAAAAGTTATGCATTTTAAACCTAAAACATATTAGTGTAAACAGGGCCTTAAATTTTTTAAAATACCCCTATTAAATAAATTATTGCGAGTTAAAAACTCACAATTTAGACTTTTTGATATAAATGACCTTTTTTTATTCCATGATGGAAAAAAAGCATCTATAGTTTAATTTTTAATGCTGTTGTTGATTTTTTTACTTTTTTTTTGGAGTTTTTCTTATGCAAATTTTACAACTGCTAAATATTGGGGCCAATTTTGAAAACAGTTTCATTCCATTAACAACACCACAGCGTTAATTTCAGCCAGTGAGCTGTGTTTTTGCCTGTGTTGGCTCCTCCCTCCTCCCCGGTTTTCTGTGTGCTGATTGGTGGATGATGGCTCGTGTTGATCGTTTACACAGGGTTATGTCCGTTGAAATGCCTTAAGTATTTAACAATCATAATTTATTACTAACTGTAGATATCGTGGGTGCGTATTTAATTTTGTATAGTTTCATTTTTTTGCAATGGAATCATATTTTATTTATTTAGAATAACACAAAATGATTAAAACTCTTACCTCATGTTTGAGTTGGTTTGCGGGAATGCTTCGCATGCGGTTGGTCGTGTTCGTGTGTGTTTCTCCCTTTGGTGCTGTGACCTTACTGACATTCCGCTTGCTGATTGGTCAGACACGGCAGCGGAGTGGGAGTATTATGGGTTTTGATTCGCTGTCCTGTTTGCACTCTTAGTTTTTTCGAAGGCCACCCTCTCACTGGCATCATTTTTACCACTCTGGCAACCTTTGCGACACAATCTCTTTCTCTACTTCTCTCTCTGTAAGTCTTTCTTACATTGTTAATGTTTACATGATCTTTACCTCTCTATCTCTCTTTCGTCTCACGTCTGCTTATAGTCGACTGTAATTTTTTTTTCTCTGTAATTAACAGTTATTGTTAATGTTTACATTCGTTCTCTTGCCCATGCTTTTTCTGTCTTTAATAGGGATGCACCGATCCCGATACTTGGATCGGATATCGGTTTGATACCGCATATTTTTGCTGGATCGGGTATCGGCCAGCTGGTCCTGATCTTGCGCGTACACTATATTCTGTGTAGCTTTTAAGCCAACAAAAGCCATAAAGTTAGCCTATTATAAGAAAGTTGACATGTAGGCTACTATATCCCAAATGTTCTGAAGCCATTCTATAGTTTAATGTGACGTACAGATGAATATTCACATGCTTAAATTCATGTTCAGTTCAGAGCTTTTCACCGCTGCACCTGTCAATCATTCTCTATTCATCCACAATTCAAGCTGCGTGTCGCGCTCATGACAACTCGAAAAACTTTCTCCAAGACTATTAATATAAGTAATCAGTGGAGAAATGCATTTAGTTTTGCATTAAATGGGTTCATTTTAACCTACAATAAGGAGATCGTTGCTGTTTCTAAATCATGTTGCGCTGTGTCTTTTAGATCAGCAGATTTCATACGCAACACTGCAACCTCCATTGTATTATTGCTAGTAGTTACATTATTTAGGTACCCCTAAATAGTTGGGGTTCAAAAGGATTCACCCTACACAAAGGGGCCCTCACCTGAGAACCATGGGATTAAAACAATAAACTGAAACATAAACTGGACCACAACAGATTCATGTCATAACGAATGCTAAAAATAATCTAGCCTAGTTTACAGCAATCATCATCATACCTGTCAACCCTACCGTTTTTCCAGGGATTCTCCCATATCTTACAGTTCTATCTCGCTATCATCCCGTAAAGGTATTTTCCCGTATTTCTTCCATATTTTCAGTCTTTCTCTGAAGGGTAGCAAATAAACATTAAAGACCCAATCCTCCCTAGACGCAACCCATACAGCCGAACCACCAGGGGTCGCCCCTTGTTCTTAAATGTGAGTTTGTTCTGTGCTTTTGAAAACACTTTGAAATTATTATAAAACAGCGGGATTCCCTTTCCTTTTCATTACTGGTGCCGTCACCCATTCATATGCAATCCTTAAAACAGTCATATAGCAGTGCGTGACTGTCAGCTGACGCACTCCGTAGTGATAAAGAGACGCGGTTTCCTAAATGGATTCTTTAGACGCGATTTGAAGCAGAGCGAAAGTCTTACACAGACATATACACATAATTAACATTAATAATAATATCATAAAAAGTTAGGAAAGCAATCGAATGCTTTCATTATAATGTTAGATGTGTGCATTTTTAAAGTGACACCTCTGTTATTTATCGAAATCAAACGAAACAAATCTAAATTAATGAGATTTATTCATTGCTCTTTAATCAGAATGTGTAAGTTATACAGTGAAGACACGGCTAATGAGATTTGACAGCTTGATTTTATTTCATTATAATAGCAATTAATTTTAATAAGCTGAACTGTTTGCTAATGTATTTGCTGCTAATGTATACTGTTTATTTTTTCTTTTGTAAATAATAATAATAAAATGTATTACTGCCCATTTAACTGTTTATTTACAACTGAACAGCTCTTAATGAACATATTTAGTAATTTTTTTATTTTTTTTTTGTGGTGGGGTAGGAGGGGGGTCCCTTATTTTGGTGGGAATATGCCTTATTTTCACATCCCAATGTTGACAGGTATGATCATCATGTTTTTAGTTAGATTGTGTCGTCTCTATACAGTAGGCTTATAGGTCTGTTATTTTTTACTAAAGAAGATTCATTATTTGAGTTTATCCCAAGAACTATAGACGCTGTATTATGCTTTAAAAAAGGCAAAGTATCGGGATCGGATCTGTATCGGTCAATACTCAAAATTTTGTTATTGGATCAATTCCAAAAAAATGGTATCGGTGCATCCCTAGTCTTCAACAGTCTTAAATTGCTAATGTTTACATTCTCTGAGGCTCTGTTTAAAATCTAGTGAGCTACGCCACGTAGCTGTTGCTTTCATACTAGATGCAAAGAAAGTGCATAAGAGATCTGACGTACAATGCTATCGTACTAACTCAAAAGTGGTGCTTTTAAGTATTATAAACATATATGGCATGCGCAAATATTGATTAAAGTAGTCCTCTGTGAATTACATAATAGTATTATCTCAATGCATTTGGGTGCTGAGTGATTGCCCGCATTCTCCACCACTTTTACAATAATCTCTCTTTACATACATGGAACTACTTAATATTAGCATATTGCTAAGCTAACGAAGTGATACACTTATTAAGCATAATATACAGCATGGAAAACTAGTGATTACAATAGTCAATTACATGGTAGTGTGCTATTAATGCATTTGGGTACTGAGTGATTGCCCGCATTCTCCACCACTTTACTTGAACGTATCACAGTGCATTATGGGATTGTCTTCTCTATTAAGCATGCATGTGATATTGGTCAGTGCTTAAGGAGTGTGCATATATCTAAGATTGAGGCTCACTAGGATTTTGCAACGAGCCCTTTTCCCTCCTCTCTCAACCTGTCATTCCTTGTGCCTATTTCTGTTTCATTCTCAGTCTTCGTCTCTGATATTGTCAGTCAGCACTTTTCAAACTGTCTCCAGGGCAATGTGAAACCTCTCTCTTCCTAGTTTATTTTGCCAATCTCTCTCTCTCTCTCTCTCTTTCTCTCTCTCTCTTTCTCCCTGTCTCATGGCAGGGTCAGGACTAACAGAGTATAATAAAGCACAACAGATTTAAAATGCATGTTTTTCTCAGGTTTGAATATATACATGACTAAATAGAAATATACAGTAACTTAGAGAAAATAAAGACTAGTGCAGATGTTCTACTATTGATATTAGAGGATTGATTTTTTTGCTGCTGCTTGCATTTGAAAAAAAGAAAACAAAACGAACAAAAAAAAAAAAACAAAGACATTAATTATAATGTCCTAAAAGTGCCAGTGACAGGGGTGCCGCGTGCTGTGGGTGTTTTTTCACTAGCGGATTTTCTAGCAGAATATAGACTATTTATCATTCATATTAAAGCAATAGCGCCTCCTGCTGGTGTGACTGCTAGTATGTAACTGGTTGAGTAAAAAAAAAAAGTATGTGTAAAATGTTAGAAATCTCTTTTGGTGGAATTTTTGTACCTTATTTATTACTACTACTAATGATGAATTTAAAAGTGGCATCGCTAAAATGTTTTCGGTTTGTTTTAATTTTGTTTAATTTGAAAGCTTGTACATTTATCCTTTTTGTATGTGCTCATTTTGTAATAAAAACTGTTGAAATGCTTAAACGGTTGTTTTCGTTCCTTCATTTTCCTTCAGCTTATAGTCTCTTTATTTATCAGAGGTCGCCACAGCAGAATGAACCGCCAACTTTATTAATTTTCCTTCAGTTTATAGTCTCTTTAATTACCAGAGGTCGCCACAGCAGAATAAACCGCTAACTTTATTAATTTTCCTTCAGCTTAGTCCAGGGGTGTCCAAACTTGGTCCTGAATGGCCGGTGTCCTGCAGAGTTTGGTTCCAACTTGCTTCAACACAACTGCTAGGAAGTTTCTAGTATATCTAGTAAGAGCTTGATTAGCTGGTTCAGGTGTGTTTGATTAGGGTTGGAACTAAACTCTCCAGGACACCGGCCCTCCAGGACCAAGTTTGGACACCACTGGCTTAGTCCCTTTATTTATCAGGGGTCGCCACAGTGAAATGAACCGCCAACTTCATTCATTTATTCATTTTCCTTCGGCTTAGTTCCTTTATTTACCAGGGGTCGCCACAGCAGAATGAACCGCTAACAATATTCATTCATTCATTCATTTTTCTTCGGCTTAGTCCCTTTATTTATCAGGGGTTGCCACTGAGGAATGAACCTCTAACTTAATTAATTTTCCTTCAGCTTAGTTCCTTTATTTATCAGGGGTCGCCACAGCAGAATGAACTGTCAACTTCATTCATTCATTTCCCTTCGGCTTAATAACTTTATTTATCAGGGGCCGCCACAGCAAAATTCCCGCCACCTTCATTCATTCATTTCCCTTCAGCTAAATCCCTTTATTTATCAGGGGTCGCCACAGCGGAACGAACCACCAACTTCATTCATTGACTTTTTTTTGGCTTTGTTCCTTTATTTATCAGGGGTCACCACAATGGAATGAACTGCCAACTTCATTCATTCATTCATTTTCCTTCAGCTTAGACCCTTTATCATCAGTGGTCGCCACAGATGAATGAACTGCCAACTTATCTGGCATATGTTTTACACAGCAGTTGCCCTTCCAGCTGCAACCCAGTGCTGGGAAACATCCGTACACACTCATTCACACTCATACACTCCGGCCAATTTAGTTTATTCAATTCATCCACAGCACAGGTATTTGGACTGTGCGGGAAACCGGAGCACCTGGAGGTAACCCACGCCAACATGGGGAGAACATGCAAACTCCACATAGAAATGCCAACTGACTCGAACCAGCAACCTTCTTGCTGTGAGGCGAGGTGAGTGTTGAGCCACCATGTCACCCCTAAATATTTGTTTTGTGTTATGCATTTACTCAAGGTCATTCTGTTTTTCTGTCATATTTCTATACAGCCTATCCAGCTGAAACTGCTGGCATCTGGTTTTACGTTTTTTTTTCTCTATCTGATCAAAGAGGACGTGTGCGAAAAAAGTAGTGTGTTTTATTTATTGAGGACTGAAAAATTGTTGGATATTTTGGAAGGTTAGTTCATGCATCTTAACACTAGAGGGCCAAACAACCCTTTTTGTAAAGTCTTTAAAAAAATAAATTCATATTCATAATGCAGATTCTCCTAATATTATGTGAAATTTGTTTACATATACAGTTGAAGTCAGAATTATTAGCCCCCCCTGAATTACTATCACCCGTTTATTTTTTTTCCCCCAATTTCGTTTTAATGGAGGGAAGATTGTTTCAACCCATTTCTAAACTTAATAGTTTTAATAACTCATTTCTAATAACTGATTTATTTTATCTTTTCCATGATGACAGTAAATAATATTTGACTAGATATATGTATGTATATATATATATATATATATATATGAAATCAGAATGTTTAGCTAATTTATTTTTCGATAGTCTACAGAACTATCTTAATAACTGTATTTAACTGGAGAGCGAAAATGATGGAGAGGGTTGGGGCGAATGCCTTGAACACAGAGATCGTAATTTCTAATTTGACGTAACCTGTTACCTTTTATTGCTGAGCCACAAAAAAGCAAACTGAAATTAAATGTTTCAATTAAATGCAGTAAATGAATCAGATTTTTTAAAATGTAAATACTGTCACTGATGACAGATGGAGGACTATGCAGAAGACATCTGCAAGCAAATCAAGACAAAAGTAGCGGAATTCTGTCGAAAATTATTCTTTTGTTTATACTATAATTTTTATCCTAAAATGAAAAAAAGACTGTATTAGTTAAAATAAAGCAATGTTTTCTAGTCATTTTTATTTAACTATGGCTCATTAACCTCAATTAAGTTTTTTTTTTAGCCCTTCATAATAATATGTTTGGGCACCCATGAGATGAATATATATATATATATATATATATATATATATATATATATATATATATATATATATATATATATATATATATATATATATATATATATATATATATATATATATATATATATAGTAGGTACGAAAAGTATTCAGACCACCTTATATTTTTCACAGTTTTATTGCTGCCATTTGCTAAATTATTTAAGTTCATTTTTAAGTAATTAATGAACACACAGAATCCTTTAATGACAGAAAAACACAGAATTGATGACATTTTTGCTGATTTATTAAAAAAGAAAAACTGAAATATCACATGATCATAAGTATTCAGACCCTTTGCTGTGACACTCATGTTTAACATAATGGTGCTGTCCATTATGGATCATTCCACTCCTCCATTTGAGTCCAGCTGTGTTTGATAATACTGATTAGACTTGATTAAGGAAGCCACACACCTGTCTATATCAGACCTCATAGCTCGCAATGCATGTCAGAGCAGATGAGAATCATAAGGTTTAAGGAAGTACCTGAAGAGCTCAGAGACAGAATTGTGGCAGTGCACAGATCTGGCCAATGTTACAAAACATTTCTGCTGCATTTAAGGTTCCTAAGAGCACGGTGGCCTCCATAATGCTTAAATGAAAGACGTTTGGGAATGACCAGAACCCTTCCTAGCTCTGGCCAGACAGAGCCATCAGAAGAGAAGAGCCTTGTTGGGAAAGGTTAAGAACAACCCAAAGATCGCTGAGCTCCAGAGATGCAGTCAGGAGATGGGAGATAGTCGTAGTTAGTGAACCATCACTGCAGCCCTCCACCAGTCAGGGCTTTATAGCAGAGTGGCCCGATAGAAAACTCTCCTCAGTGCAAGACACAATAAAAAACACCTGAAGGACTCCAAGATGGTGAGAAATTAAGATTCACTGGTCTGATTAGACCAAGAAAGAACTTTTTGGCTTTAATTCCAAGCGGTATGTGGGGAGAAAACCAGGCACTGCTCATCACCTGTCCAATTCAGTCCCAACTGTGAAGCATGGTGGGGGCAGCATCATGCAGTGGGGGTGTTCTTCAGCTGCAGGGACAGGAAGACTGGTTGCAATTTAAGGGAAAGATGAATGCAGCAAGTGCAGGGATATCCTGGATGAAAACCTTCTCCAGAGTGCTCTGAACCTCAGACTGGGCCAAAAATTTTCCTTCCAACAACACGGTGACCCTGAGCACACAGCTAAAATAACGCAGTGGCTTCACAACAACTCTGTGACTGTTCTTGAATGGCCCAGCCAGAGCCCTGAATAAACACAATTGAGCATCTCTGGAAAGACCTAAAATGCTTGTCCACCAACGTTTACCATCGAGCCTGACCGAATTGGAGAAGATCCTCAAATACAGGCGTGTAAAACTTGTTGCATTTTTCCCAAAAAAAAAACCTCATAGCTGTATTAGATTAAAAGGATGCTTCTACCAAATACTGAACAAAGGGTCTGAATACTTGAGACCATGAGATATTTTAGTTTTTCTTTTTTAATAAATCTGTGAAAATGTCATCAATTCTGTGTTTTTCTGTTAATATGGGCTGCTGCCGTGTGCACATTGAGAAAATAAAAGAACATTTAGTAAATGGCTGCAATATAACAAAGAGTGGAAAGAAAAACGAAAATATACAGAGAGAAAAACAAGTGTGTCTGTCACCTGCCGAGTTCGTTTATTTGAATAATTTATTAATTACATTACATTTATCTTTTACCGAAGTTATAAATAATTCACTCTCACTTTCTATCTTCTAACACTGCTGTATATATGACACAGAAGACCTCAGACACATGAAATGGTGTTTTCAGTCTAGTAAATGTAAAACAGAAATATTTTGCAACACTATAAATGATGTCTTGACTGTTACTTTTGATCTTTTTTATGCATTCTTGCTTAGTATAAAAATAAATTGCCCCTAGACAATTTCATTACAGTCTAAACGACTCTAAAAAGAGAGCGAATCTACTCAAAACATCACTTCCTCACAGTTGAGTACCATGTTTCAATAGGGAAAACAAATACAATGGAAGTAAATAGTTAAGAGTTTACAACCTTCTTCAAAATATCTTCTGTGTTCAACTTAATAAAAAAAAAAACTCAAACTGGTATGGACTGATTTCATGCGGCCGCCATTTTAAAAGTGAAAGCGAGGCTGTGGTGGGAAAAAACCCGGAAGTATCACCTGAAGTCACACAGGAGTGTTGTTCGCAATTGGCGTATTGAGTACCTGGCTGTATATCTTATCAGTGAAGAAAAAGTGACACAAATTTATAATTTCACCGCTTTCCGAGTGACCCGAAGATCCGTTCTGAATGAATAGTGAAAACAATAAAGTTATATCGGAAATCATTTTCAGCTAAGGGAAATGGCACTAGTTAGCTAACGTTATCTTCTTCAAACACAAGTTCAACCACAGTGCAACCACAGACAAGCGATCTGCTAATGAATCAATTGATTTTCATGGTTTTAAAAAGCTCCAGTGTCTGTGTATCTTTGTTTGCACTCGATGAAGAGTGGTGAACTGATGACCTTCAGGGCCAATCACAGTCATTTCTGTTGAGCACTGGTGAATGCTATGTAAAATCAGCAGCATTTAAGAATGCGCTCAACCGCGTTTAAATGTTAGCAGGAAATAGACGTTTTTACAATTTTTGTACCGTGACAACACTACAGCGTCCCCACAGTGTTTATGTGGTTCCATGAACTGACACCTAGTAGGACACTCAAGCTTATTACTCTTAAAAAGATTATGATTTTGTTTGATGCCTAATAGGGATTTCCCGATCAGGTTTTTTTGCCCTCGAGTCTGAGTCATTTGATTTTGAGAATCTACCAAAACTCAATCCGATACCCAAAAGCAAAAGAAATCCAGGGTTTTCTACAAAGATGAATGGCAGGTCACTTATTGCGATCATTTCTGCTATCTTGGCTGTGATGTCTTGTGCCTTCGTGTTGTCATGGGGCACTTTTCTCTCCTCTTCAAACTGAACTTCAGTTCGATCGCCTGGGTAAACCTGTTGTATTGTGTCCATTGTTTGTTCCTGAGGTATCTTATCAGGTTTCTTGTTTTAAAATTACCCTTTTCCTTTCCACCACTTGCAATCCCAAAATTATATATCTCATAGTTTGCTATGGCAATGTTGTCGTCATCAACTTTATAATACCTCCAGAACGCAGACATACTCCCGCTTCAAGCGGCTTCCATGTTCTACTTTGTCGGCATTTACCCAATAGCGTCTCTGCAACAAAGTGATGTCATGCCGCATGCGTTGCCGTTTCTGTGTGAAGTGAAGAAAGCGGTCTAACTCTGTGCCTCCGCATAACTATATGTTACAAAATAATGAGAATATGTATTTATATATATGTGAGTCCGGGCGAGGCAGTGGCGCAGTAGGTAGTGCTGTCGCCTCACAGCAAGAAGGTCGCTGGTTCAAATTTCGGTTCAGTTGGTATTTCTGTGTGGAGTTTGCATGTTCTCCCTGCCTTCGCGTGGGTTTCCTCCGGGTGCTCAAGTTTCCCCCACAGTCCAAAGACATGTGGTACAGGTGAATTGGGTAGGCTAAATTGTCCGTAGTGTTTAAGTGTGTGTGTGGATGTTTCCCAGAGATGGGTTGCAGCTGGAAGGGCATCCGCTGCGTAAAAACTTGCTGGATAAGTTGGCGGTTCATTCCGCTGTGGCGACCCCGGATTAATAAAGGGACTTTGCCCACAAGAAAATGAATGAATATTTGAGTCCTGATTGGGAGGTAACGTCCGATTCAGATCCGGTCTGAAACCACATGATCGGGCACGATTTCTGATCACGTGATCGGATCTGGACATCCCTAATGCCTAATATGCTCTTAATAGTTTAAATCAAACTTAACCGAATGATATTAAAGTGATGTTAACACCATATCTGCATTTTGAAATCGCGGCAACGGCATGTTGTTGCAGTGTTTCTTCCCACCGCAGCCTCGCTTTCATGTTTTAAAATGGCAGTCGCTTGAAATAAGCGCATTAGAACAAGTTAAGGGTGAGTAAATGATGGCAAATTTTTCCCTTTTGGGTGAAATGCCTCTTTGAATACTAAAACAGATCCATTTTAATACTTAATTTTTGTCAAATTCAATATTTGCAGCAATCTACGCAGCTAAAGAGGCACACTCACATTCATCCCTGGCTGTATTCATTATTCAGAAAGGAGAGTTTATCCAGGTAGGTCATTGCTTTGCACACTACCAAACTATAATAGGTCTTGAGCATGCCACAGCTCCTCCCCTTCCCCACCCCTAAATCCCGCCAGGCTATGCCCATTTGCCTCACTCCCATCCCGGCAGAGCTGAACAGGAAGTTGTAACAGCAGGGGTTATAGCGAATGTGTCGGTTGCCAGAAAAGCGAGCGCTGTGAGTGGCCACCACACCTGCCCGTCTTGCGCACAGGCCAATCAGAATGTCAGAGGGCAGGGGTAATGACGCATCCTCAGCTGCGACGTAAATTTTTCTCACCACGTCTTGAGATAGAAGGAACGCTGGGCCGGAGCAGTAGTCAGGGAGGTATTTATCGGGATACACCTGATAGGGTAGGTAATGTGGTTTATCGGGGTCTCTCTCAGGTGCGGCCCGATGGATGACCCTACCAAGATAAAGGTCATCTGGGTGCGTTCTCAATCCTAGTAAGTATGACGTAAGCGCGGGAAGGTTTAAATACACCGAATCCTCAGAAAGAATGATAAATCGGGCTTGCGGGCAAAAATGTAGGATCCATTTTAGTGCCATTTTAACTTGGTCCCAATGTCCTCCCTGCCAGTCTCCTCTTGAAATGCCTCCTTCAAACTGCACAATGTCACCATATCGTTCAGACTCCTCTTTTATTACTCCAAGCTCCGCCCCCAAAGGGGATGCGCCGAGGAAAAAAACTGTCCGTACGGCAACATTATGCACTACTGTCTGATTGGCCCATGAGTTTCTCACTGCCTCCCTTTGACTTGAATTTCCAGGTGAACTTAGGACAACTGTGAGGATGAGGAGGTCCAGATGAGGAAGGCAGGGCTCTGTGTTTATGGGATAGAGCTGTGAGGTGTTGACCCTAGGATCAGTCAGGTCTAGCTTGCGTGCCCGTTCTCGGACCTCAAGGACGAATCGGTCAGTGTACGCAGCAGGAGACGACTGCAGGAGAAACTCTTCCACTATGTCACCTCCAAAGAGCAGAGCGTGAAACAAGATGACATTACACAAGAGGAAGCACCACTGATGAGTCTGCAGCCGGAACACACAGATCTGATAGAGAGAGAGAGAGAAATATGACCAGATTATAGCATCAACTGCAGAGGAGAGCAAAATTACAGAACAATTTCTGAACACTTGATTTTTTTCAGAAATAATTTATTTTCACTTGTCATCCCTCAGGACATCACTAGTCTTTCTATTTTCTCACAGGACTTCCCTTGTCTTTCACAAGACATCACTAGTCTCTCTTGTCTCCCACAGAGCATGACTTTCTCAGAACATACCTAGCCTCTCTCTAGTTTTTTGCTAGTTTTCCCAGAACATCATTAGTCTTTTGCAGGACATTACTAGTTTCTCTTGTCTCTCACAGGGCTTCACTTGTCTTTTACTAGTCTTTCTCAGGACATCACTAGTCTCTCACTAGTTTCTCACAGGACTTCATTTGTCTTTCTAGTCTGTCACAAAACATCTCTAGTCTCTTAAAGTATTTTACTAGTCCCTCACTAGTCTTTCTCAGAACATTCCTCTCGCTGGTCTTTTACTAGTTTTTCTCAGGACATCACTAGTCTCTCATAAGTTTTTTCCAGACTTCACTAGTGTTTCACTAGTCTTTCTCAGGACATCACTAGTCTTTTACTAGTCTTTCTCAAGACATCACTAGTCTCTCACTAGTCTTTCTCGAGACTTCACTAGTCTTTAACTAGTCTTTCTCAGGACATCACTGGTCTTTCACGAGTCTTTCTTGTGACATCGCTAGTCTTTCTCAGGACATCACTAGTCACTCACTAGTCTTGCTCAGGTCATCACTAGCCTCTCACTAGTCTTGCTCAGGACATCACTAGTCTCTCATTAGTCTTTCTCGAGACTTCACTAGTCTTTTACTAGTCTTGCTCAGGACATCACTAGTCTCTCACTTGTCTTGCTCAGGACATCACTAGTCTCTCATTAGTCTTTCTCGAGACTTCACTAGTCTTTTACTAGTCTTTCTCAGGACATCACTAGTCTCTCACTAATCTTTCTCAGGACATCACTAGTCTCTCACTAGTCTTTCTCAGGACATCACTAGTCTTTCTCAGGACATCACTAGTCTTTTACTAGTCTTTCTCAAGACATCACTAGTCTCTCACTAGTCTTTCTCGAGACTTCACTAGTCTTTTACTAGTCTTTCTCAGGACATCACTAGTCTCTCACTAATCTTTCTCAGGACATCACTAGTCTCTCACTAGTCTTTCTCAGGACATCACTAGTCTTTCTCAGGACATCACTAGTCTTTTACTAGTCTTTCTCAAGACATCACTAGTCTCTCACTAGTCTTTCTCGAGACTTCACTAGTCTTTAACTAGTCTTTCTCAGGACATCACTGGTCTTTCACGAGTCTTTCTTGTGACATCGCTAGTCTTTCTCAGGACATCACTAGTCACTCACTAGTCTTGCTCAGGTCATCACTAGCCTCTCACTAGTCTTGCTCAGGACATCACTAGTCTCTCATTAGTCTTTCTCGAGACTTCACTAGTCTTTTACTAGTCTTTCTCAGGACATCACTAGTCTCTCACTAGTCTTTCTCAGGACATCACTAGTCTCTCACTAGTCTTTCTCAGGACATCACTAGTCTCTTATTAGTCTTTCTCGAGATTTCACTAGTCTTTTTCAAGACATCACTAGTCTCTCACTAGTCTTTCACTAGTCTTTCTTGAGACTTCCCTAGTCTTTCTCGGGACATCACTAGTCTTTTACTAGTCTTTCTCAAGACATCACTGATCTTTCACTAGTCTTTCTTGAGACTTCACTAGTCTCTCACTAGTCTTTCTCGGTACATCATTAGTCTCTCACTAATCATTCTCGAGACTTCACTAGTCTTTTACTAGTCTTTCTCAGGACATCACTGGTCTTTCACTAGTCTTTGTTATGACATCACTAGTCTTTCTCAGGACATCACTAGTCTGTCACTAGTCTTGCTTAGGACATCACTAGTCTCTCACTAGTCTTGCTCAGGACATCACTAGTCTCTCACTAGTCTTGCTCAGGACATCACTAGTCTCTCACTAGTCTTGCTCAGGACATCACTAGTCTGTCACTATTCTTGCTCAGGACATCACTAGCCTCTCACTAGTCTTGCTCAGGACATCACTAGTCTCTCACTAGTCTTGCTCAGGACATCACTAGTCTCTCATTAGTCTTTCTCGAGACTTCACTATTCTTTTACTAGTCTTTCTCAGGACATCACTAGACTCACTAGTCTTTCTCAGGACATCACTAATCTTTTAGTCTTTCTCGAGACTTCACTAGTCTTTTTCAAGTCATCACTAGTCTCTCACTAGTAATTCTCGAGACTTCACTAGTCTTTCTCAGTACATCACTAGTCTCTCACTAGTCTTTCTCGAGACTTCACTAGTCTTTCTCGGGACATCACTAGTCTTTCTCAGTACATCACTCGTCTCTCACTAGTCTTTCTCAGTACACCACTAGTCTCTCACTAGTCTTTCTCAGTACACCACTAGTCTCTCATTAGTCTTTCTCAGGACATCACTAGTCTTTTTGAGAACATCACAAGACTCTTACTAGTCTATCTCAGAAGACCACGATTCTTTCTTAGGACATCACTGGACTCACTGGTCTTTCGCAGCACATTACTATTCTGTCTTGTTTCTTACTAGTCTCTCTCAGAACTTCACCAGTGTTTTAGGACAACCTTAGTCTCTCTAATATCTCATAGCAGACAACTTTAATTGGTCTTTCACAGGACATCACTGGTTTCTCACTGACATCCCTAGTCACTCAGGACAAGATTAGCCACTCTAATATCTCATAGCCCATAATTAGTCTCTTACTAGTCGCTCACAAGACATCTGTAGTCTTTCAAAGTACATCACTCATCTGTAGTCTCTCACAGAACATCTATAGTCTCTTAGGTTTATCAGTCTTTCACAGACCATATCTAGTCTCTCAGGTCATCTGTAGTCTCTGAAAGTGCATCACTAATCTCTTACTAGTCTTTTACAAGACATCACTTGTCTCTTGCCTGTTTCTCACAGGGCTTCACTTAGTCTTTTACAGCACAACACTAGTTCCCTGACTGTGAGGTTTTTATCCAGAACTTTGTCTCAGCCAGATATTTTCAGTCATGTTGGTTAATGTTTAAGCAGTAAACCAGCACACTAGCTGTCCACATTAAAGACCAGTATACGAACACTGACAGTACAGACCAGAATATATTAGAACTGGTAGAAACAATGATAGCAACATTGGAAAAATATTAACTTACCTTCATGATTTTCAATAATTATGTCAAGATCTTCAAGATTTTGCCTCACTAACCGATGTGTCTGCTGTTCACCTGGCCGCTGTTTCTCGTGTAAACTGACACCAGACAGGTAATGAAATATAACACAGCTCCGTCTCCACTGCGCAGAGATGTCCAGCTTCACCTGCAGTAATAATGGATGATGGCAGGATACATTACTCAACAGCAAAAGCACACACAGACTGATGTTGCTGTCCTTGACCCATACAACTCTGTGCCTACAGAAAGTTTGTAGAAGTTTTGGAAGTACAAAATAAGTCACATGCATTCTTAAAGGAATAGTCCACCCCAAAATAAAATAAGCAATGTCAGAATTTACCCACCCTTCACTTGTTCCAAACCTGTTTGACTTTCTTTCTTTACCTTTGACTTCCATCGTATTTGTTTTTCCTACTATGGAAGTCTTTATTTCAGCTTTCTACAAAATATCATTTATGTGTTCTTTTATTTTGCCTTCAACAATCTAAAGATGGGCGAGATGGTGCCTTAGTGGTTTGCACTCGCCTCACAACAAGAAGGTCACTGGTTCGAGTCCCGGGTGGGCTAGTTGGCATTTCTGTGTGAAGTTTGCATGTTCTCCACGGGTGTTGCTAGGCCTATTTTAGGGGGGCTATATTTCTACTCAACCCCCCTAAAAGTTTCGCGATTAGCTCATAAGCTGTACACTAAATTATCGTCACAGTCCCCTTTAAACTTGATGTGAAGACGGCGGCAGAATTTGTCTCCTTCCTGTCTTTTGTTTTTCATTTGATCAGCAAACTATAGCCGTGGACAGCGAGAGAACGAGGTGTGTGTGTTTATCGATAAATTGTTATAAAATCTGCTTAATTGCAGTTCTTTGATATAAATAACCTTGTATCACCTGTATCCCAATGTAACGGAGGAGCAGTCAGGTTTTCTCGGCGTTCAGCTGTTTCCTCCAGCCAAAAGTGTAACTCTTAACAAACATTTCGCTATTTTTATTTCTAAATGAACTACCAATATTAAACACTTTACAGTTCGTGTGGCATTAACTATACCATAGTCTTACACAGAAAGGATTAAACACAGTGACAGAACCACTAGAGAATGTACTCGTTTAACTGTCACTAAGTCACTGAAAGAGATAGAAATATCAAGAGTTGTCTATTATTAAAAAGTACTTCTTATTTATTATTATAATTCAGATTGTGAAATATGTGAATTAGCCTGTAAGTTTAAAAATACATTTTTATATGTGGGCCATTTAACTAGAAAAGTGGCAGTTTATTTATTTAATACATGAAAACAAAGAATGTACTTAAAAATAAAAGAGGTTTTTACTACAGTAAACAGGTGGGTTGAGCCTATTTGGCTTATTCAGAACTCAAATGGTTGTGCCTGTCTCTGTAATACAATGGAATACTAGTATAGGACCCATATTAAACAAACTTTTAAAATTTTTAAGTCTATTACTTATAAATTACTACTTATAAATATAATATTAAGCTTTATATATATATATATATAAAGTGTTGGCATGGGTTTCCTCCGTGTGCTCTGGTTTCCCACACAAGTACAAACATGTGCGCTATTGGTGAATTGAACAAAGTAAATTGGCCATAGTGTATGTGTGTGAATAAGTGTGTATCGGTGTTTCCCAGTACTGGGTTGCAGCTGGAAGGGCATCCACTGTGTAAAACATATGCTCGATAAGTTGGCAGTTCATTCTGCTGTGGCGACCCCTGATGAATAAAAGGACTAAGCCAAAAAAAAATTAATGAATGAATAAATAATCTAAAGATCTTTACTATCTTTTTGAGCGTTGGAAAGGTAAAATTACATTTTTAAAGTAATTAGAGCCCACATACAAATACTACAGTAATTTATAGTAAATACTGGTGTTTTTTAACCAAACTATAGTAAAGTGTATTATACACTATATATTCTTATCATAAATGTGTTATTGAGTTCTACATCATACTGCGGCATTAACTATAGTGAACTGATAAACTGTTAAGTCCTGTTGTATACTTTTTAGTTTTTACGACAGTAAGCTGGTGTGTTGTAGTATAATATACCCTATAGTCAGGGGTGCCGCTGGCCTAAGCTTTTCACTCATCATAGCACACGTGCTGCTGATGATGTGACAATAAAAGTGATTTGATTTGGCCTCCAAAATCAAATCAAATAGAACCAGGATGAAAGTGTAGGACCAAGTTGGGGGATGAGTTTGTTGGCGGTGATCGCGGATGAAAGTGAAGAATGAGGGGAGGGGGGCATGGGAGATCGCAGATGAAAGTGAAGAGCGGGGGTGGGTGGAGGCAAAAGTTAAAAAATGACTCCGGTTAATAATGACTCTGGGGGCCCCCTAAATGTAGACTCTGGGGGCCCCCTTTGGCGGCGCCCCTGCCTATAGTTATAGAAAACTACAGTGTTGGGTAATTTCATGGTTTCCGCTACATTCATTCTTTCATGGCAGGGCGCCACTCCAAAATTCATCCCACCATGGCTACATTACAGCTTTTCATTCAAAACATTCAGTTGTTTTTTTAAAAATAGTGGGTGATTTCGCACCAAAACGTATTAAAAGGTAAATGAATTATAACAGCGCAAACTTTTCTATCACCGTAGTAGTGCTGTGCGTTGTTAGTTCAACCCTTTAAGGGTTACTTGCTGACTGACTGATTGGCTGACAGACGGGTGCGTGATGCGTGAGGCCAGCAAACACATTGTATAGCCGTTTCACTTCACTTCAGGACGCATTAATGCTGCTCTGCAGGTCTATTGGAAACATTCATAAATGTTCCCAGCTGAAGTAATAAATGTTAAAGACATACTCACTACATAAACGCACGAAATCGCACTTCAGCAGCATTTATTTGAGAGCGCACAAGAAAATCTGTGCTTGAGCAGCGTATACTTAAGGGGGCCTGAAAAAAGTTTTGTGCAAGAGCAGACGAAACCGGCGCCCAAGCAAAGAGATTTGCATGCTCGTATTACATAAATGCGATCTCAACTTGTTATACTGCACTCACGACATTTGTCATTGACATAATGCCACAGGTAGTTGGTAGATCTGTGTAGGCCTGCCGCCACAGCTGGAAAAAAATGATAGAGGAAACACTGAATTTGTTTATATTACTATAGTTGTTTGTGTTGTGTAGTTGTTACCATAGCAACTGTAGAATTACCTCAAAAGATTAAAGTAATCTGGGGCAGCACGGTGATTCAGTGGTTAGCACTGTTGCCTCACAGCAAGAAGGTCGCTGGTTTGAGTTTTCACAGTCCAAAGACGTGGTACAGGTGAACTGAATAAATCAAACTGCCCAAAATGTGTGTGAACCAAACTGTGTGTGAATGAGTGTGTACCCGCTACTGGGTTGCAGCTGGCAGGATATCCACTGTGTAAAACCTGTGCTGGAAAAGTTGGTGGTTCATTCCGCTGTGGCAAGCCCTGATAAATAAAGGGACTAAGCTGAATTAAAATGAATGAATGAAAGATTAAAGTATTCTACTGGTTCAAAACCTCAACAGTATTTACTATAAATCATTATAGTATACTTTCATATATGGTACAACAATCAGGTTCTGGAAGGAAAAGATTACATGTAATGAAGAAACTGATTTGCTAACAGTATAGCCAACTGATCATTTTTTAAAGACAGACCTAAACTATTTTGTTCACAATAATGGTATTTTTGTTATTTAATCATGTTTAAATGAAGCTCAATTATTCACAATAGTATGGATTTTTTTTTTTATAAAGCTCTGAAAATGTTATTGACTGGTGTTTTGGTGCATTTCTTGCTAATATGAAAAAAACAGGTGTGGATTAAATACATGCACAGATATCACATGATTAGTGAAAATTGTCACATGACCAACTTGCACCATGAGGAGATGATGGCTGAAACAAAGCTCCAAACAAAAGGTTAGTGAAGTATTCTAACATCAAGATATGGTATTGATTTTTGGTAAATAACATATTTAGGGTGTCTAATATTAATATATTAATTCACAACTGTTCAGCATTGTTGAATGTGATTATAAACTAACCAATAATGGTGGCCATTGGGATAAGGCAGTGCATTTAGCAACATATACATAAAATTTATATTTAAAATACTCAACTATACAACTAAAATGAAAATATAAAATATAAATTCATAAAAACATTACCAAAAATAACTCTTCTGCAGAAATAAGAGGTAAAGTTGGCTTTATATTCACACATTGGTTCAGTGTCAACATTTGACACGCTCACGATATTGTTTACCATGTTACTTTGAATATTCGATCTGAATATGACTTGTTAACAACATTAGCACTTGTACACAGCTTTAGCACTATTTATTCGACTGTGAACAATGTTGTATTTTGATAGTCATTGGCTGCATTAAGTTAAAGTTGCTTTTATATATAGAGGTAAAGTTGGTTTTATATTTGCATATTCGTTCATTAAGCAGTCTCTATATTGTTTACGATGTAACTTTGAATATTCGATCGGAATAAGCATGCAAGTATGGCTTCTAATCAACAGTAACACTATCTGATTCACTGTGAACTATGCTGTTTTTTGATAGTCATTGGCTGCTAATATGATTTCACTATTTAGAGTTTGCAAATAATACTTTTGTAAAATTATATTATTAAGAGAAAAGTCAGAATGTGCGAATGTAAAACCAACATTACCTCTATCTTTTTATATTCGCACATTCACCCTAGTGAAAAATAAATATGCTTAGTATACTTGGATCCGGACTAATTGTCAGTATATTTTATGTGTATTAATGTTTAGTTAACTTGCAGTGTGACATTTTGAACATATTAATTTTGTGCTAAGTATATTTTAGTTGTAATAAAATTGCACTAAAGTACAATTTTAAGTGTATTTAGTGTACTTTTGTGTGCTAAATTGGAACAACTTTAAGTATATCTATAGTACACTTTAAATAAGCATAACATGTATGCTAATTTCATGCTTGCTTTGTGATATTTAATTTACTGTTTAAAAGTACAGTAACGTTGTGAGTTTCTGGGAATTGTTTTAACAGTGTATGTTTGCACACTATTTACAAATGTTTTAAATAAGTAGATAGATAGATAGATAGATAGATAGATAGATAGATAGATAGATAGATAGATAGATAGATAGATTGAATTTAACAAAACATACAACTTATTTAATCATGTGCTTTGAACATTCTTACAAGTTAATTTTCAAAGCACAGTTAAAATAATACTAAAATATATTACCATCAAATGCTAAATAAATACACTTGTAAAAAATAAACTAAGCATGTATTTAAAGTGCATTTTTCTAAAATATATTTTTAGAAAATATACTAAATTACAATTATTTTAAGTGTGTTAAAAGTTATATATAAAAGTATGGTAATAATAAATGTTTAATATATTTAAATTAAGTATACTTTTAAATTAGTATACTTTCAATGTACTGTTGGAATAAAAAATATATTTGCAATACAATTCAGTATACTTTTTTTTTCCACGAGGGCAGGCTTTCTCCTTAAACAATTTCAGAGAAGTATTCATTGCAAATTTTAAATAGTGAATCCATATTAGCAGCAAATGACTATCAAACATTGTTCACAGCCAATTAAATGGTGCTAATGTTGTTTTGAAGTCATATTTACATGTGGTTTCAGTCAGAATATTCAAAGTACCATGGTAAACAATCTATGGAGCTGTCACTGAACGAATGTGCGAATGTAAAACCCACTTTACCTAGATGCTGGCTGCTAATATGATGTCAATATTTAGAATTTGCAAAGAATACTTTTCTGAAAATATAATATCAAGAAGAAAGTCTGAAGTGTAAATATATAAGCAACTTAACCTCAATAGAAACGAGTAGGCCTGTCAAAACGTGAATTCATATGTGGGTGTAACAGTGAGTTATGGTTGTGTGTGAAATGAATACTAGCCTGTTCCCAATGCGAACGCTTGTCTTCTGTAAGAGTGTGTTTGTGTGTGTGTGTGTGTGTGTGTGTAATGAATCACATGTCAGAAGAAAAGCTATTTTCTCACCTCTTTGATTGTTTACATGTTGTGTATCATTCACTGTCAGCACTAAACCTGCATACCTGCATATCACACATGTACAGTCTCTGTCTGTCGATCAAACACTATAAAACCTCTAAATAAACCTCTGGCTCTGTCTCATACACAATAAACTGCAGAGAACAAGAGTGACTAAAGAAACATTGATAAACGAGCGACATCATGATGACATCAGAAACGTGAGTACATCCATAAACACATTTGATTTGGCACAGAAATATGTGAAAATGAAAACAAGGCTTTAAAAAAAACTAAATGAACACATGATGCACCACAACTTTTTGAGTTTTACATTCAGATCAGATTGTGTAAATCTGCAATGCTTTCTCAATCTAAGAGTTTTGAGTTCAGTCATATCTAATGTATAAAATCCTTCTTATATTAATGAGTTTATTTGGATGCCAAGTCTGATCCTCATGACTCACTGCTGATGTATTTTTAATTTGATATTTTATTTACTGAACTTAGTCATGCTATACTGGATTCAATTTACTTGGTTATGAAATGCATTGCATATCCCTATTCAAAAATAATGTATATAATACTGAATAAGTTAATAATATTAAAATAAAATACTGAATAATAATAGTTATTTCCAAGTTTAGCATGTATTGACATTAAAATAGCTTTTTCCAGTTTTTTCATAGTGTGTTATTGCACTGACCTTTTCCTCCATCTAAAAATAATTGTTTGCCCTTCCGGATGCCACGTTTTCTTTAGGTCTCTGCTTCTTCATTGTGCGAAATAGTAGCTTGGTCTTATCAGTTGAGAATTCAATTATTTTTTAAACTATGATTAGACATTTTGATGGACAACTGCATAAAAGTTTCCTGTGGACATTTGTTTTAATTTAAAGGTGCTGTATGTACATTTTTTACTCTTCTAAAGCATAAAAATACTATAATATGTTTGCAGATATTTAAGAAACATGCTAAGTGAATTTTTTTTTATCTGATAAACTGAAGTCAAAATAAGAATTATTTACTACCTGAGTTTTAATATTAGTTTTTTTTTATACTACCTGAGTTTGTTAGTTTTATTTACTACCTGAGAATTTTGGGAAGTATATTTTTGTAACCCGGGATATTGAAAAAGTAGACACTCTATTGGCAGATGGCACCTAGTCAGTGGGAAAATATTGCAAGATGTATGAGGCATGGTGGCTCAGTGGTTAGCACTGTTGACTTACAGCAAGAGTGTTGCTGCCTCGAGTCCCGGCTGGGCCAGTTGGCATTTGAATAAGGTGAATTGAATAAACTAATCTGGCCATAGTGTATGAGTGTGTATGTGTGTGTGTATGCGAGTGTATGGGTGTTTAACAGTACTGGGTTGCAGCTGGAAGGGCATCCGCTGCGTAAAACATGCCTGATAAGTTGGCGGTTCATTTCGTTGTGGTGACCCCTGATTAATAAAGGGACTACGCCAAAAAGGAAATGAATGAATGAATGAATGAATGAATACATGCGGCATAGTGGCTTAGTAGTTAGAGCTCTATCACCTTACAGCAAAAAGGTTGCTGGTTCAAGTACTGGCTAGAAAAGTTGCCATTTGAATTAGGTAAATTGAATAAACTAAATTCGCCAATGTGTATGAGTGGGTGTTTGAATGCTAATGTGTATCGGTGTTTAACAATACTGGGTTCCAGGCCCCTTGGTTCCAGCTGGAAGGGCATCCGCTGTGTCAAACATATGCTGGGTATGTTGGTGGTTCATTCCGCTTTGGCGACTCCTGATTAATAAAGGAACTAAGCCGAAAATAAAATAAATGAATGAATATATGCGGCATTGTGGCTCAGTAGTTAGCTCTGTCACCTCACAGCAAGAAGGTTGCTAGTTTGAGTCCTGGCTGGGCAGTTGGCATTTGAATAAGGTAAATTGAATGAACTAATTTGGCCATAGTGTGTGTGTTTCCCAGTACTGGGTTGCGGCTGGAAGGGCATCCTCTGTGCAAAACATATGCGGGAATAGTTGGCAGTTCATTCCTCTGTGGCGACCCCTGATTAATAAAGGGACTAAGCCAAAAAGAACATAAATGAATGAATATATGTGGCATGGTGGCTGAGTAGTTAGCTCTGTTACCTTACAGCAAGAAGGTTGCTGGTTCGAATCCCAGCTGGGCCAGTTGGCATTTGAATAGGGTAAACTGAATAAACTAATGTGGCCATAGAGTGTGTGTGTGTGTGTGTGTGTGTGTGTGTGTGTGTGTGTGTGTGTGTTTGTGTGTGTATGCGAGTGTTTGTTTAACAGTACTGGGTTCCAGCTGCAAGGGCATCCGGTGCGTAAAACATATGCTGGAATAGTTGGGGGTTCATTCCACTGTGGCCATCCTTGATAAATCAGGGACTGAAGGAAAATGAATGAACAAATATATATATTAGGCTTACAGGCTTATACCCTATTCTTTATAAATTTTTTAACATTAACCTAGAAAGCTCATCTGTGGAGGTCCAGGCCAAACTAAAGATCTTAGGGGTAATATTTGGCCAAAGTCTAACATTTGACCCCCAAATACCGTCCACTTTAAAGACTCTTAAAATCTTAAAATCATTTCACGAATCCACCCAATGCTTTCCTTTTCTGCAGAAAAACTAATCAATACTTTCGTTTTTTCCTGCTTTGACTAATGCAATGCCTTTACCAGCTGGTGTTTTCAAAAGAAACATCAATAAAATACAAAAGATTTTAGGATTTTTATCATGCATCAACACTAAAAATCTTATTTAATTTATGTATTCATTTGTTTGTTAATTTTAAATTGTATATTCATTATTGAAAGGTTCCTGCCTTGAAAATAGCCTTGGTTGCTTACATGGCATTAAATAAAAAATACACTACATTACCTCTGACTGGGTGACTGGGCTTTCGCATCTCTGGCTCCGAGGCTCTGGATTTCTCTCTCCCATGACATTAGACACGCTGAATCTTTTAAATTGTTTAAATCATTCTTGAAAACTCACTACTTTACACTCGTCTATTCATGAGGTGTGCATTTTTAGTTTAATGTTTCTCGATATTTGAATGTTTTATCACTTTTGAATGTTTTAGCAATTGTGAATGTTTTAGCCTGAATGATTCAATTCTAAACTGTTTTATATCTGTGTTTTTTTTGTGTGAAGCACTTTGAGAATTAAGTTTTAAAGGCGCTATATAAGAATAAACTATTATTATTATTATTATTATTATTATTATTATTATTATTATTAATGAGCCTCTATTTTGAGCCTCTGATGAGAGATTTAGGGATCAAGACTATCAAGAAGAAATGTCTCAGCTCTTCCAGGATTTTATAACTAGCAGCGTTCTCGCCTCCTTCCCTCTCTCTCTCTCACACACACACACACACACACTCTCAATAGGGCATTTCCATTTCCCTGTCACTCTTTTTCTGTGATAATTATGAGTTAGAAAAGTCACGGTTAGACTGTGATATCTGCCAGAAGCCCATGATGACTGCTGGTGAAAACATTTGAGCTCACGGTTGGCATGGTAACAGAACCGGTTGCCAGGGTGATGCTTTCATTATCGGTATAGGTGAATCGGTGGCCGGTTTAGCACTCTGGGTTTCATGCTCTTAAGTTATATGACAGTTCAATTGGTTCTCAGAGTTGTCACGGCTTGATTGGGTTTTGATTGTCAGTGCAATTATTTCCTGTTGTCAGATCGTGTGCGCGTGAAGAAGAATTTTGTTCACAGTGCAGACATGTCTGGTGTGGTGCTATGTTTGTCGACAAGAGGTAATATATTTTGCTGAGGCGACAGGCGTGAGTTCACCTTTGACCCCTGACGCACGCAGTCCTCATCTGAGCTGTTGTCATGCTGCAGTATGGCTTTTACCTAACATAGCAGTGTAAAGCCCACAGAAGAAAGAGAGAGAGGGAGAGCAGAACATCTGAAAAGAATGAGCAGTGAAAGCAGACAGAGTCAAGGGCATTTGACTTACACCCACATCTGTGACTCACTCCAGTGTGTTTGTGTGTTTAGCAGAAAAGACTGATCGCTCCCATTGAGAAATTATAGATTGCTTAAGACATGGCTGTAAAAAATAATAGATAAAATAAAAATGAGACTTTTCAGGGTCTTATTTTTTTATCAAATGTAACTGACAGCTGTTTGTCCATGCAAAACCCATGAATATCTTGAACAGACTTTTACATTTTGGTTATTTGGTTTCAATGGGGAAACAAACCTGAATTTTTAAAAATATTTCCTTCGGTCAAGACAAGTTGTTGAATGTTAAAATAAGGTCAATTAAATAAAAAAATAAGGAAACATCCTGGATTTGTTTCTTCACTCCTCTTTATTCTTTTGTATGTATTATAGAAGTATCAGATCGGTATTTCAGCTCAGCTGGAAGTAGACTCAATGATAACTTTGTCAAAATTCTGTCATTTCAATAGAGTTTGTTTTGCGGGCTGATATCTCAAATAGGCTTGGGCGGTATCGAAATTTTGATACCGTCAAACCTCCTCCCTATTTTACCCCGGTATCCGGTATTAACGTGCATAATAAAAAAAATTATGACGTAAGGCTCAGACAGCGTCAAAAAACTGTTGGCTTGTGCCTAAACCATTCAGAAACTGAATACCGTATACGCGGTCACCTTTTTGTCTTGTTCGTATTAGAGATCTGCGCAGGACGCTCTCTCTCATTCACACACACGCACACACAGAGAGAGGGAGAGACCCAACGCACAGCACCTCTCTCTCTTTCATTCATTCACACACACACACACACAGAGCAGCAAGCGACACACCCGCACACACACATGCTCGTTTGCTCGAGAGCGTTATTGTTCGATCGTGCGCCCACTCCCTTTAAAATTACACCAGAGTTACCGACTGCTCCCGCGATTTATTCGGAAATTTATTCCCGCACCGCTAGAAATCTGGTCGGCCTCCGCGATACAGCAGCGGGAATGCAGACCTCTATTTCATTTTTACCACGTCTCCCCTCGTTCGGTCGAAACCGGAAATACATCCAATCTGCAGGTGCGCAACTCGCCACCTCACCTCTCCCTCTCTCTCCTCCACACTGTCCCATGATGACAATCACGCATACGTATTTGTAGACATTAAATAAAGGATATTTAATATTAAATACTTCTCTACTATTTAAGTGCATTGCTTTTTTATGACGGTATAATGGTATTGAAACTGACACCGTTGCTATTTTTAGATCTCGTGGAAAATACCATATTACCGCCCAAGCCTAATCTCAAACCACATTTGCCACGTTGTAACAATGGGTTTTTAACTACAACGGTTCGAACTGTAGTTCTGCCGAATGACTAAAAAGTTATTAGTATGTTGGTAAAAAACTGTACATATTAGTCAAACCATCCTTCTGCAATCTTACACCAAAAATAGAAATAAGGGCAGTATTAATAGCTTACAATGTTGGAGAGCGTCGCTATTATGTGATTCCATTGTATTGCAATATGGAGCAATTAAGTGTTGATGTCAAGTCAAAAGTAATTCACAAATACTTGAATATGAGATGATTTAATAACAATGATTCTCTATAGTTACAACTGAATTAGTTATAAAATAACTGTATAAAATAATAAAATATGAAATTATAAAACATAGAATAATGATTGTACCCAGCTCAAATGTAAAATAAAGTTACCAGAGGTACCAGAGAAAGGGGGAGGGAAAGACAAAGAGAGTAAGTAGGCTTCAAAGAGGCAGAGAAGATAGACTCCAGATCAGGAGAAGAGCAGAGCAGGAAAAGAACAAACCAGGAAAAGACCCAGAGCAAAGTTTACCACCTATTTTGTATCTTTCTTGACCATGTGACCAAAGCCCAAATACTGAGACATACAAACTGACCAATCAACATGTGACCACATCGTAAAACTGCAAAGTCCACACACCAGGCCCTGATATTATCAGTATCTGCCTTTGGAGTCAGTACGGACCTTCTTTGGTGAAAAAGACATGTTTTGCCATATAAACAGATGCATATGATAATTTTCATTCCTATAACATTGATGAACAGAAAGCATTATTGACTGATTTTTCTCTGCTCTCTGACTGCGCAAACCCAACAATATTTAACTTAAAGGGTTAGTTCACCCCAAAAATAAAATTCTGTTATTAATTAATGTTATCACCTTCATGTCATTCCAGACCTTCGTTTGTCTTTGAAACACAAATTAGCAAACATGCCTTCAGTAGTTTAATCGGAATATTATAAAGCTACAAAAATTCAAAAATATCTACTTTATTCAATAGTTACTTCTTCCCAGTGTGAGTATAAGGTGCATATTTACATGTCGTGCTTGGTTGCACGCTTGATGTTTTACCTCGGATGCATCTGTGCTTTGTTTTCACAGAGGATGTGACACAAGCATCTGGAGGATATAGGTCACTGCAAAGTGCTGATGAACGTGCGCAATATACTGACACTGAGGAGGAAAAAAAACTGTTGAATAAAGTGTTTTTTATGTGGCACAAAAGTATTCTCATAGCTTGATAATATTGTAACTGAACCATATGATCAGTTTTAAGGATGTTTTTTTGGTATTTTTCTGGACTTTGAACGAGTAAATGGAGGATGAGGGAGCTCTCACATTTCCCCTTAAATATTTAGTTTTGTGTTCCGAATGACAAACGAAGATTGAAACAGATAGTTGCTGGTTTATACTGACCAGGACATGACCAGAACTAGCTTTACCCAGCTCATGATCAGCAAAGAACCAGCAGCCATTTCTAAACCAACAATTTTAAAACCTACTCTACTAGCATATGCGGTTTTTATCAACGGCGGATTATCTTATAAACATCAGCTCTACAAACTGGAAGACATGAGTGCCATTCAGTTGTGTGCTGAATATTAGGCTACTTCAAATCTCTCACTCAAAGTGTGGCAGTCTTCTGCTCCATCAGTGTTGTGATTTACTCATGTTCACAGCCAAGCAGGTGGCTGTTTTATTGTTTGCCCACTGTTTTAAGTGTGAAGAATTTGCATATGTGTGGTGTGGAAAGAATGTCAACATTTCATATTTCTTATGTGTGTGTTTGTTCAGCAACTGCTTTAAAGAAGATGAGGACGTCTTGCTCATCAAGTATAATACCAACACACACAGCACCAAGAAGAATAAAGCAGCATCTAAAGGCAAACTATCTGACATGATATATGTGGGTCAGTATTTATATCAATCTGTTTGTCAGCGACTCCCAGACTTTTCTACACCTGCCTAAACATTTTAGGAAGCTTGGTCAGCTGCCTGTTGTTGCATCTATAAATATAAGAACAATTTATTCATAAATTTAAATGACATATAGGATTTTGTTAACATCTATTTTATGTTTTTTTTTAAATTGTGTAGTCGGAGGCTGGAGTAAAGATGACCCGTCCTGTCCAGTTGAGCAGTTCTGCTCTCAGTATAACGAGTGGAAATTTACCGCTCCCATGCTACATCCCCGCAGTGACACAGGGGTGTGTGCTCTGGACGGGGATATCTATACTGTGGGCGGGTCTGATGATGTCACCTGTTTAAGCAGTGTGGAGAGGTGGGTGCCTACATTAACTAAGAACTTATCCAAAACACATTTAAATGGTATATGTTGTAAAATTATAGCTGTCTGTGTAAAAGTGTCCAAAATATTAAGCTCCTAGCTTGCAATTAACATATTGTGGTTAGCATTGTCGCCTCACAATAATAAGGTTACAGGTTCGAGTCCCAGCTGGACCAGTTGGCATTTCTGTGTGGAGTTTGCATGTTCTCCCCGTGTTGGCGTGGGTGTCATCCGGGTGCTCTGGTTTCCCCCATAGTCCAAACACATGTGATATGGGTGAACTGAATAAACTAAATTGGCTGTAGTGTGCGAGTGTGAGAATGTGAAAGTTTATGGGTGTTTCCCAGTACTGCTACTTAATACACATGCCGGAATAGTTGGAGGTTGATTCGCTATGGCCACCCCTGATAAATAAGGGACTAAGCCGAAGGAAAATGAATGAATGATTCCAATTGGTTTTCCAATTAATCTGAGTAATTTGATTTTTAATTATATTTGATAAAAAAGATCAATATTTTATGTTTCTGTTGTTCTTGGATTGTAATCTATAAGTAAATGCAAGTATTCATTTATCATATCCATAAACTGATGTTACTTGTTTAACTTAACTTAAAATGCTTAACACTCAAAAATATTGGTTAAAATGGTATTTTCACTACAGTAATTTCGACTGTAATACAATATTCTTTAGTTAAATGCATTTTAATTTTATATTTGTTTTTTTATTACAAATATTCTTGCTGTTTGCCATTTGTGACCCTGAACTTATTTTGCACTGTATATTTTTGCCTATTATTGTGGGTCAAAAATAGATTAAAAAAAAAAATCATTAGTGTATTAGGTAGAATTGAATTAACTAAATTGGCCGTAGTGTATGTGTGTGTGTGTGTGTATGAGAGTTTATGGGTGTTTCCCAGGTCTTGGCTGTAGTTGGAAGGGCATCCGCTGCATAATACATATGCTGGATAAGTTGGTTGTTCATTCTGCTGTGGTGACCTCTGATAAATAAAAGGACTAATCCATAGGAAAATCAATGAATGAGTATATTAGGTAAACATCATGTTCCATGAGGAAATGTATTTATTATCAACATTTTTGGCATCTAAGATTCAGACAATACACATTTTGGGGTTGTATTTTCCATAAAGGAAACATGCCGTGCTGTTTAAAGTTTGGCCAATAATTTTATTCTACATTGCAAATAAATGCTTAAAACAAGTTAAATATTCTGCCAATGGGGTAAGTGAAATAATCACTTGGAAATAAGTTTATTTGACCTTATTTTATCTCAGTGGCAGATTCTTTTTCTTGTTTAAAAGAAAATCTCACTTAATTTTGTATTACTTGCATGTTATTTCACCTAAAATTTATGTATTCTTTTTGTTTATTTTGTAGATAACTGACCAACACAAATAGATTAAAATAAATTATTATTTCTGGAAACAAGACAATCTTTCTTACTTGTCTAGAAAATGCTTATCGATTTAAGTAAGAAAAGCATTTTGCAGTGTGTATGTGTAATACCTGCTTACTGCTATTCACAACTAGGCCTGTCACGATATCTACGTTTGTTGTAAGATATATTGCACCAAAATATATTGTGATAAACTATGTTATTGTCATTTCAAGGCTATTTTATGTCACTCATTATATAAAGCCAGAATGACAAAATAAAATCATCACAATGCAAGTACACTCTTCCAAAGAACACATATTTTATTTTTATTTAATTTAATTATAGTAATTTTAACAATTCAATCATTTGGCATTAGAATCAGAATGTGAAAACGCATATCCGAAATAAGTGTTTTTTAAACCATACTGATATTTACAGTTCTAATAGAGATAGAGAAGTTGCAAATATCAGCTAAATATGCTCAAATTAGTTTTTATGTATGGGCGATATATATTGCATTACCAAAAATGATTGAGGTCATGTCCATATGTTGTACGATAAGTCCATATATTGGTTATTGTGACAGGCCTATTCAAAATAGGAGCTTGACTACACTGTAAAACCCAAACCCAAGTCAACGTTATCGAATGAAAGAAGTGTAGTTCTACTCATTTAAAAAGAGTTTTAAACTTTAATTAAAAACCTCATTAATTAGAAGTTGATTTTATATCTCATTACTTTAATTTAAATGGAGTAAGTTCACAGTACTCATATAGATTAGTTTTTCAACTCAAATGGCTTGTAGCAATCGGTTTCCTCAAACGGTTTGAGTTGCCTTAACTTTTTGGGTTTTACAGTACTCAGTTGGTTTGAGTTCTCTTCATTTATTGTGTTTTACTGTCTTCAAAATGTTTGGTTTACTCAAATGGATGAAGTTTACAGTATTCATTAAGATTAGTTTTTTAACTCAAATGATCTGTTGCAATCGTCTCAAATGGTTTGAGTTACCTTAACTTTTTGGGTTTTACAGTGTATTAAAATGCTGCTTTTTGTGCATGTGTTTGTGTTAGATATCATCCAGAGAGCAACACTTGGACTGTGGACGTTCCTTCGCTCTCCTCTCCAAGGTCTAGAGTGTGTGTGTTAGAGATGGATGGATGTCTTATCACACTTGGGGGTTTTGACGGAATGACCTGCATTAACACTGTAGAGAGGTCTAAACGCACAGGGACACATGCATCACAGAGAAACATAACTCAAGAAATCTCATTCAGACAAACAGATTAACGTTTGTTCTGTGTTTTATACTCTAGGTATGACCCATTGAAGAATTCTTGGTCTAAGTTGACTCCGATGTTGAGGAACAGGGCAGCTGCATCAGCCGCTGTCCTAAATGGTCAAATATATGTTGTAGGAGGAACAGATGGAGACATGGCGCTGGATTCAGGTAGAGAAAAATGTATACAGTGTTAATTAAAATTAAATAATCAAACTTTTATTATTTTTTTAAAGAAAGGGTTTACTTAAATTTTTTAGGTAGTTTAATTAGTTACTAGTCTAAATACCTTACAAAAATTCAACAGTTCAGTTTAAATAAATTCAAAGAAGCAGAGTAATGTATATTTTGCTGAATAATTCTGCAAATGATGACAACTTTTGTAAGCTGTTTGGACATATCTGTGTGTAGGTGTGTTCACTGTCATATTGGATTGATAAAAACACAATAAGTCTCTCTTTTTTTTAAATTTCCTAACATTAAAATAGGATTCAATCCCTCCCATTATGAGGATAATCATATCCACAAGACAAGACTTGTGCAAAGCAAATAGGATTAAAAGATCTGTTCAGATCTCTGTGATCATCAATCATCATCAAATGTGATCAAGAATGCGTTTAACAAGTTTAAAAACATATTTAAAAGACTGCATGTGTGTAATAAATACAGTAAAATTGCTGTAAATCAACACATCAGCTGCATAGCGCTACAAAAGAAGACGCTTCAAACCCGGTTTGTGGTCTTACATCAGGTTTGTTTTGAACATCAACATAACAGATGTCCATACAGCAGTGTATATTAACGTGTATCTTGTCACATTTACCGTGCAAAAACTGTGCAAAGCTAAATGTATGTGTGTATGTGTGTGTTCACGTGCATGCGTGTATGCGCACAAACTTTAAAACGACATTGTGTGTGACTCATTTCTGCAGAAAGGCTTGAATTAACTCCACAACAAATACATCAAAGAACATTTGGGAAAGTTCTTCTTACTGTAGTAAAGGAGATTATTCTTCATACTTGTCTGTCACTGTACTGTTTATCTACGTGAAGGCTACGGCTCTGACATGCATGTGGCAATGGTAGGTGGTGAGAACTATAGCTCAATTTCATTTAAGGCAAAGGCAACAAGAATGGCTACAATGTCTCAAATTTCCCAGATTTAAAAAGGGATAATTAATACATCATAAGGTATAAATTCAGAGAAGCACGGCTTTATATATTTAATTAATATTAAATATATAATTTTTTCATTCCAATATTTTGTATAGTAACTCAAATTTTCAACAAAAAAGGGTTTAACAATTCAATTTGAATGTATACGGTGTCATTACTTCAAAACGTTTTGTTTTTTGATACATACGTTGCTCAAATTGTAAGTGTTACTTTTTAAAAACAAAACTAAAAGGTCTTGTTTAATTTCAATTTCTATTGTCTATGCACTGAAATTTATGTGAATTTTTAGATTTAGTCAAATTAAATTATGAAGTAATTATAATAGTAATTTAAATACAGTTGTAATGATGTAATTTACTTTTTTGGAGTAACTGTAGGGCTGGGCGATACGGCAAAAATTTTATCTTGATAATTGTTTTCCATATTGAACGATTACTATATATATTTTGATAAAGTTTGTTAAAGCTTCCAGATTTAAAAAGTGTACCCCAACAATGACTGAAGCCACAAAAATTGGAGGGTCCATTAAATGGCATTGCGTATTTCAGGGCAATAAATTTAGTGACATACAAGCTCTATAATATAAACACACTTTTAGATTCCCATCGTTGCACATTTCTGATGTGTGACTGGCTCTTAAAAGAATATAGAGTAAAAAAATGTCCAAAGCTTATCATAGTTATTGACATAAATTTTATTGTGATTTGATATAACAGTGTTTCTCAACCACATTCCTGGAGGACAACCAGCTCTGCACATCTCCTTAACCAAGCACACCTGATTCAGATCATCAGCTCACTAGCAGATACTGAAAGACCTGTAATGAGAGTGACAGACAAAGGAGACACCCAAAATACGCAGTGCCACTCCAGCAACGTGGTTGAGAAACACTGCGATATAATATCGTTTATCGGCCCAGCCTTACAACACTGCATATGTGCAAATTTGAAATCTAAGCCCTCAATTATAGTTTCTCCTACTCTAGTTGAACGTTTTGACCCATTTGAGGGATGCTGGTCTCTGTGCCCAACCATGTCAACCCCGAGGGAAGCATCGGGATGTGCCGTATTTCTTGGCTGTCTGTATGTGGCTGGAGGACGGGATGAACTTGGCCTGTCATTGAGCAACGTGGAGAGATACGACCCAGACAATTTCCGCTGGAGCCCAGTTAGAGCGATGAACAACAAGAGGTTTCAGGTTTAAAACATTCATTATTTACTCACTTCATCACAAAATTTTCTTGTCATTCCAACAAATATGTACAAAATGTATCCCGGCCAACATGTAATTTGTCTAATATGGTTTGAATATGTGTTTTGTAGTAAGGTTATTTTCTTAAACATGCACAGGTCTCTTTAGTGGTATTCAATGACTTTCTATTGGCTATTGGAGGATCTGATGGTGTTAGCGATCATAAAACCATGGAGGCGTATGACTATGAGACGAATTCCTGGAGGTGTGTATTATTTTAAAGTGCATACAGACTCGAGAGAAATGTATATTTTGGGTCATTATCACTATAAAGTGCCTTCGATGTCCCACAAGATTGAATCAATCCTATATGAACATAATGTGAAATAATGAAATGTTGATGTTTTAATTTATTTTTTTTTAACCCTTTACATACATTCAGGTAGAATTATAAGTGCTTTAAAATATGTTTTTGTTAATTTCTGCCATATTCTTTATTGAATGGATGTGATTTTGCCATGTCCCACACACACTGCTCAGCCAACTTCAGTGAGTCTAAAAAGTAGGTAAGTTAGATCAAATTAAAAAGATTTTTTCTATTTTTGCCTTATATTGTGCTTGAAACTGAATCTTGTCAAGCTTAACATGTCCACCCTGTCATAGTCAAGTATTAATTAATATAAAAAAAATTCAGAAATTAAAAATATAGCTTTTAAACTATGTACAAAGAGGTTAAATAGGGAAACACTTTACCAGCTGCAGGTTCAAAATGTTGAATAAATGCTATCTTTAGCCAAAGATTTTCTCCCTGTCATTGTCCACCCTGTCACAAATGCTTCCTTAAGGGTGGACATATGCATTGGTATTAACACTTTATTTATTTATTTCATTTAAAACAAAATATTAATTAGTCAATGTTTTATGTTACTACACTTATACACACATACTACACAAGTGGATGCAATACATGAGTGGACAATACAAACCTTTTGGCAATATCTGTCTCAGTCTATACAAAGAACATCCTTTAAAAGTCCATATAATTGAGCTCATTGCTGTTTAAAATAAATGTACTTGCCAATGTCCACACTGTCATTTTGTTTTTCATCGTCGTATTTAACTTTTATGAAAATAAACAAGTTATTTATTAACTTAGCAAAAAATCTTGTTTATTTATGAAAAAAAAATTGTTGTAGCTTGACCAACATAAATTTATTACAGCCTAAGGTTTATTTAATACAACAACTACGTGGTTAAATCAAAAATCTCAAACTTTTTTTTTCTGACATCTCAAAGACACTTTATAGTGATACTGACCCTTTTAACAATTATGAGGTCAAATATATTTAAATGTGTCATTTTGTAAGCTACAGTTAAAATTATCATTGTGAAGGGAATAATTCTACAAAAAACTACATTTCTGTCCTTATGAAGATTTATGCTCCTTTTCTGTTCATCTCTTATGTCTATTATTATGTCTTCTCTTGTGTTAGACATTTTGGCAGTATGAAGTCCAAGCATCCAGGTGGACACGCGGCTCTGGTTAAGGCTGTCTGAAATGTACTGATACGAGTAATGATATGAATTATAATAAATGACCATGAAATTAAATTTGACTGTAATTTCTTGTTGACCCTCAAAAACCTGCTTCTACTGTAGGTCTATCCTATTTTCTGGGATAAGATCAAAAGTTCATACTAGGGTTGTCGCAATGCCATTATTCACAACACTATACCAGCTGAAGTATCATGATATCAAGTAGTAATGCAATACTGTAATTCATAACTCAAATTATAAAGAAAATTGTGAGAAATACTAGATTATATTCATTTCCTTTATTTAGCCAGGAGATCACATTGAGACAGTACTGTCTCTTCTTCCAGTGAGACCTGGTCAAGATGGCAGGCAACACATAAAGTTTCATATAAAAATCACAAAAAATACCACAAAATTACAAAATCACCATTCTTAAAAACATCAGCTCATAACAAACAATTGCAGGTGTCCTTTAAAATGTTGTATAAAAGATGTTTAAAAGTACTCAGAGTCGGAAGAGTGTCAAGATTGAGCTGATTTTGCAGGTCGTTCCAAGCCCTGGGAGCGTGAACGGAAAAAGCACGTTTGCCAAGTTCTGATAATGCCCTTGGAACTATCAGACAAATACATGAACCAGATCTAGTATTTTGATTGTTGGTGTGAAATGTTAATAAATTAAAAATATAGGATGGTAATTTACCTAAAAGAGCTTTTAAAATAAATAAGTACAGATGTAATTTTCTCCTTTGATATAGAGATAACCAGTCTAAGGAATCATACAAAATACAGTGATGCGTCCGTGAATCTGCACCTGTGACAAAACGTATGTTATAATAGGTCTTGAATGTAATTCATAATTCCCTTATGGCCAAAAAGTATTATTTGCACGTCATTTCACCTCAAATTTATTTATTCTTTTTGTTTATTTTGTAGATAACTGACCAACAAAAATACTTTAAAATAAACATACAAATCATACCAAATAAAATTAGCTTACAAAAGAGAATTTTTACAACAAAATTAGGCCATATGAAGTGGTCAAAAATTGTTTAAATGTTTCCTGCTGCTATTTTTTTAATCAAATTTATTTTCAGTCTTATCAGTTAACAATCCAAAGTAAATGAATAAAATGCATAATAGCAAAATGATTTGTCTGTATGTCCTAATGTAGTAATGTCTAGTATTCTAATTTTTGCTTAAAAATGGATTTAAGTTGTTATTAGCAATATTAGTTAATAGTCTTTGTAAACTTGAAGACATTCTGCCATTTAGGGCATAGGAAATAAAACTTCCTATGACCACGGAAGTCCTTATATAACTACAGGTGAACAACATTCAAAGCTGTTCAAAGAAATGAAGTCTAAAACTCTGTTGCTATGCTACTGCGAATAGATGTAGCCTTGGCAACTACAAAGATACTTGGTGTATTTTTTTGCAGAGTAATAGTTATTATTCATGATGAATAAGATGCTGTTCAAGGCTGTCCAGCACACGGCGCTGTGTCTGACACTTTAAAATGCCACTGCAATCTTACCTCTTAATGTTAGTTGATGTAGAAGTTGACAGACTCCGGTGTGCGCCACAGGAATGCTTTTTTTTTAAATCAGCTAAAACAAAGTTCATGTGAAGCTTGATTAAATGTCAGAGCAGTTTTTTTCATAGTTGGTAACGCGAATATTTTTTGGATAACCTATTTTTATCTTCAAAGTTTTTACCTCAGAAAGTTCCTGTGGACTCCTCGACCGTTAACTGAATAACGGACTTTTTTTTTTCAAATCGGAAAAAGCGCGCGATGTCTGACGCTCTGGCTCGTGAGGAAGAAACAGGGGGAGTGACGTTTAAAGAGATGAGCGGCGCGTGCTACACAAACCACACTTTTGAATACGATGATGGGAGCACGCGCACCCGCTTGAGGTAATGTGTGCGCGCACAGTTGTCTTCAAGTTAGAACAGCTTATTTAATGACAGCACGAATAGCAAACTGGAAGATGTGTAGTAGTTTCATTATGTGTTTCAAATAATGTTGTTTGTCCATATTCCACTGCAGTACTTTAGTCTTGTCAGTCTTTCTTGTATGCTTTAAAAAGTGACAGGCACTTAAAGGTTTGGTTACCCCAAAATTATAATTTACTTACTAGGGGTGAGCGGTGCTCAAATTAACACTTTTTAGTTTTGGTCAAATAATGAACAAGTAATGGGGTTAGACAAACCATATTTTTTTTACCAGCAACACACAAGCCTCTTCTACAAATGAGCACTGAAAGTGTGATCGCCGGACCTATGGTTTCTGTGCAGTATTGCCAAAAGTGCCTGGAGTAAAAAATGCTACTCTTTACCCCAACTGTGGAGCAAGTTGTAACAGTCAGAGGGTTAGTTGTAACACATGCTTAAAAAGGCAGATTTCACACAGTTAATTTAATTTCTGTTTACTTTAAATAGTAGCTATATTTCCTAAGTAATTGGCTCATTTCTTTTTTATTCTACATAACACAGTATGTTTATGTATTTATTTGTTTATTAGATAAACACATTTGAATCTATTTGCATTATTATCCATTTATCCATTATTATACAATACATTTATTTGCATTATTAGCAATATAATATTTTTTTCTATTTAAAAAAAAAAATTTCTATTAAAAAACATTTCTATTTAAAAAGTTCTCAACATTACACTCAAAATTCAAAAAATTGTTGAGTTGGTTTAACTGGCATCCAACATTGTGTGGTTTAATTGTAACACCCTGTTACAACTAACCCCGCTTGTATCATGTTTTTCTCAGAACTGGCTAGCGGTCACTAGCCCCTTTCACACATACCCGGAAAGGTTGTATGTGTGAACAGGTACTTTTTGAAAATACCGGTAAATTCGTTCTGGCTATTTTCCGGAAAGAGAAGTTGTAACATTACCGGCAATTTGCCGGAATGCTGCGCTGTGTGAATGCAGAAGGAAGATTACCGTAATAAGCGCGTGCACGTCTAGAACGTGCTGACGTGAGACGTCTGCTTTAGCCAATCAGAACAGTCAGACGCATTTACGTCTGGGCGGTTTGTGAGAATAAAAGCCTTTGAATATTTCTGCTAGAAGTTAGTCAGATCCAACACAATCTCACGGCAATTCGTAAATTTTTTCATTTAGTGGCTAATTCGTATGAATTCGTACGATCTAATTCGTACAATTTAGTACGATTTGCTTATCCCCCAATGACGGTTGGGGTTAGGGGTGGGGTCAGGTGCCACGCCTCCTTTTTAAAATCGTACCATTTCGTACGACTGAACTCATACGAATTTGTACGAATTAGCCACTAAACTGGCAAAACGTAAAATACTTACGTTTTCTCGTGAGATCAGGCTGTCAGATCACGTTTATATGTTCATCTTAATGCCAACTGTGTAAATAATCATCGATGAGATGCTTATGATAAGCCGTTGTTTGTTTACCTTCAAGCTTTGCATGTGCCTGTGAAACAGCCTGTGAGCGCCTGCACACGCACATATTATGAACATCTCGACATGCGAAAGTGATCCTGCGAAAGTTGTTCACAATGTTGATCATCCACAGTTTGTAATGTAGTCAAATGTTTACAAATACAAGCCCAGCCGTTTAAAGCTCATTTGTGGTGAATGATGTCAGAATTTACCGTTATTTTGGAATAGATGTGTGAATGCTCTTTTCCGAAAAATTTCCGTAACGTCCTCGCCTGTGTGAACAGCGCTTTTTTGAATATACCGGTAAAGTCGTTCCGTAAATATTCCAGATATTTACGGGTATCACTGTGTGAAAGGGGCTACTGTATGTGTTTAACATTTTTCAAAATTGTTCCATCTTTTAGCCTAGAAGGCAGTGATCACAGCAATATAAGACTTTACGTTCATACTTTCAAAGATTTTTTAAAAATAAAAAATATAGAGTACAATAAAAAATACTTTTATGCTGCAAAAATGGTTTCTCCTGTGTTTCTCATCCAAATTTTACTGAAACTTTTCAATATTTTTCAGGAAGATGTCTGCTGACGCTGTGGTGAAAACCTCTGCGACATGCCATAGTTAACCCTGAGCAAATACCTTAAAACTCTGTGTTACATTTAACCCCGCATTACTTTGTGCCCCGTGCTCCCCTATTTACTCATCCTCAAGTCGTTCTAAACATTTAGCATTTCTTCTGTTAAACACCAAAGAAGATATTTTGAAGAAAGCCATTGACAATAACCATTGGCTTCCAAACAAATACTATGGAAGTCAATGGTTACAGGTTTTCATCTTCATTCAAAATATCTTATTATGTGTTTAACGCAAGTAAGACATGTATAAAGGTTTGAAACAAGTAATGGGGGAGTAATTGATGACAGAATTTAATATTTTGTGTGAATTATTCTGTTAAGACTATAGTTTGCTTCCAACATTTTATATAGCCTCTGTGTCTCTTCTCTCACTGTTAGTCCGAGATGTGGGAGCCGAGGTGTGGTTTTAAATGTGCAAGACCTTGAGATGACCACTGGAACATCTGTGGTTCCTTCCCTTCAAACCTACTTCCGGTTCCGAGACCTGTTACTAGGAGACCAGACGTTTTATGATGACAGGTACATGTTTAAGTGATCATGTGTTATGTTGCTCAGTTTTGTCACTTACTCCAACTGAACTGCATCCAAAAAAAACAACAAAACAGATTGGGGCGACAAGGTGGCTCAGTGGTTATCTTGTTGCCTCACAGCAAGTAGGCCGCTGGTTGGAGTCCCGGCTGGGCCAGTTGGCATATCTGTGTGGAGTTTGCATGTTCTCTCGTGCGTGGGTTTCCTCCGGGTGCTCTAGTTTCCCTCACAGTCCAAGAACATGCGCTATAGGTGAATTGGATGAACTAAATTACTCATAGTGTACGAGTTCTTGTGAGAATGAGAGACTGTATGTGTAACGGAGGCCAGCTAGTAAGTGCTGTGCAGGTAAACCTCAGTCCTCTGACCTCTAAAGGTGCTCTAGCAACAGAAGCTAGAGGCATGATCTTTAGCCTCCTTGGTAAAGCAACTGACTCCCATGCGGAAGGTCGCCTGATCAATACCAGCTCAGAGCGGGTTGGGTGGTGTAGGACCGGCGGGGTTACATTGACAATAACCATTGACTTCCAAATATATGTTTATACTGGGTTGTGGCTGGAAGGGCATCCCCTGTATAAATATATGCTGGAATAGTTGACGGTTAATTCTGCTGTGGCATCCCCTTATAAATAAGGGACTAAGCCAAAGGAAAATGAATGAATAACAACAGATCATAATCATTTTTCATAATATTTTTTTCAGTTTTCTGCCAAATATGGCCAAAATATTGATAATAGATACTGTGTTAATCGTCTGACTGATTACACACACTTTCGTCTTAGTTGCTAACTTAAAAAGAAGTTATTTTATGGTGAAATTACCATAATTACCAAACAGATAACTAGACTCTGAGTTAGGTCTAATGGTTTGAAATGAACATAGACCAGAAAAAAGTCTCCACTACTTTCCACTGTAGAAAAATTAAGCCAAAATATCCAGGTATGGCTGCTGCCATCTTTTGGATGATGATGCCAATGATGTTATTTGGAGCCTAAGTCTGCTCAGTAATGTTTATGAGCAATGTTATTAGAAAAATCAACTCTGAAAGCCCTCATAAGATAAATGGCTTACCAACAAATGATGTAAAACATCACTGTAAATAAATTGAAGTGTAATTAGATTGTTTAGCATGGCTCACATTCTGTTTGTTTACAATGAGAGGATTCCTATTACACTAGCTATGTTTCCATTCACCTATTTTTATGCGCATTTGCATAGGTGCATAAAAAACAGTTGATGGATACACCATGATGCGCATAAATTTTAAAAATGTGCATAAAAAACGTATGCGCATAACAGAGTAGAATAAACTTTTTATTTGATAAAAAAAGATGCGCATAAACTACGATGGAAACACTTTTACCGCACAAATTTCAGTATGCGCATTAAAAAAGGTCATGTGATTGTGTGATAAGAGATCATGTGATAATGAAAATGTGTGTAAATGGACAAACCAGCAGGCTGAGCACGCCTTAAACCACCTGAACTGTTGCTTTGGTCTTTCTAAATATTAGTGGTATTATATTATCAATGACCTCCAGAATCAAGAGCGTCTGTGCTCCGCATCTGACACCTTTCAAACGCCACCGCGTGTTCACTCCATGTCAGGATTGCCTTCTAAGGCGCAAGTCATTTATTAGATAAAGAAAAGATTGACGCAGCTTCTCCTATTGCAGCATATTCAGTTTTTAATGTTGATATTTGGCGTCAGTTAATCAGGAAATGACGACTTTGTTCGCTTTGGCTCGTTGGATGGAAACGCTGCTTTATTCACACATCTTTTATGCGATAAACCAGTTTTGCGCATAAAGTTCATTCGCATTTTTGGATGGAAACATAGCTACTGATAGAGGAAACCTTTCCTTAACCAGCCAACACGGTGTGAGCAAAATAATTAGGCTTCATTTTTATTAAAGTATAAAAATAGTTTTCCATAAGGATTTTAAACAGTCTAAGTTAAAGTTGTATAAAGCCGTGAATTAATCCAGCTACAATAATCACAATATAACAATACTACACTTGAAGCAAAGAAGTATCAGTAAACAGCTCTAATAATAAGTGAAAAAACGCATGCAGATGTAACACAGCGAATGACACAGCTGTATAAAAAACGATGGAGAAATATAACGATGGAGAAATATAACGATGAAGAAATATAACGATGGAGAAATATAACGATTTCTGAAATGATTATTTCTAATTGGTTGAGTCTGTTGTGGCTGCAGAGTGGGTAGCACGTTCGCCTCACAGCAAGGTCACTGGTTCGAGCCTCGGCTGGGTCAGTTGGCGTTTCTGTGTGGAGTTTGCATGCAACATGCGCTATGGGGAATTCAATAAGCTAAATTGTCTGTAGTGTATGTGTGTGAATGAGTTCGTATGAATGTTTCCCAGTGATGGGTTACAGCTGGAAGGGCATCCACTGCGTAAAACATATGCTGCAAAAGGTGGCAGTTCATTCCGCTGTGGTGACCCCTGATCAATAAAGCCCAAAAGAAAATGAATGAGTATGTTGTAAAAGCTGTGGCTGTTGACGACTGTTCTGCTATCAGTATTTTGTAAAAACTGTTTCCGTAAATGGAATAACCGATCAAAAAAGCAATAAGCCTGTGAAGCTGGGATTTGCAGTGAATTTATAAAACATTTATAAGGCTCTATATTATGCCTAACAACACCCCTCAGCTGTTAGAAATTCACAGTAAACCACAGCTTCTTGGGAATATTTGCTTTGAAAATGCTGTGGTAGACCTGAACCGAAAGTGGGGGGTGTCATGACCGTTTAAATATCTGCAAGCATATTATGTCAAGAACTTACATACAGCACCTTTAACGTAACACGTTTGAAAGTTGTTGATAAAACAGCTGTTAAACATGACTGTTTGAAAACCCATTGAATTGATACAGACAGGTGGGTTTTTACTTCTGGTACCGTCGGTTGTGCTCTAATCACCGCATTGACCAATAATGTACTTGATTGAAATTGACTTCAGTTTTTGTCAAACATCGCAACTCTATTGACCAAACACAATGGGAAATGTCACTGCAATTCTGCTGAAGCACCACAAAGAATCCAAATATGCAGTTTGAAAATCATGCAGTCGCATTGCTTCTGTAAACCCACGAACGAGCAAACAAGTATTTCCTGGGCTATTTGATTCTGGCAAACCTTGAATCTTAAGAAAAAGTCTTGTGTATGTGTGTGGGCACACAGCCACATCTCTCCAGATCGACAGAAATAGCCTCTTGAGCAGGTTATTATCTGTAATTTCCTGAGAACAGGAGGGAGAGAGAGAGAGAGAGAGGGTGGGCGCTGCGGAAAGGTAGAAAGCAAGTACAAATTGCTCATTTGCCTGAAATGTTTTAATGATCTTTTAGTGAGTTTGTGGCTTCTTCATTCACAGTTCTCTGTAAATAAACACATTATGATATATCATCAAACCGAAGAACAGCATCGCTTGAGGCATGTTGCTATGACGACTGTCATTCACTAAGCAATAAAACATTTGTTTAATTAGCTTTATTTATTAACAGAATGCACGTATATTGGTAGGTTTGTCATGCTTTGCAGCTGTCATAGACAAAGTAATTAGGTCAGTATTTGAAAGTGAGATGCTTGCAAAACTAATAAACAATTAAAGTGCATTTAAATTCTAATGCACACGACAGAAAGAGAGGGAGAGACTGAGCGAAACCCTGCCAGCAAAGCGCACGCTTGCGCGCCTGCAATCAAGAGCGTGTGGGCGGGTTATTTTGAACCGCGCCGCTGTAGATTATGTACTTCCATAACAATCCTCTCAGCTCAGATCTCAGCACATCCTCGGCTAGAAAGCCTCTGGGTTTTCTCTGTTATGGAACAGAAGAATGCAGTGCCATCCTGGGTTAACCCGGCTCTGGTCAACTGGAGGCTGGACTCTTTCGGTAGTGATGCTGGGCAGAGGTAGGAAAGTCCCTGCAGTCTTGTGCATGACTGAATACCTGGAAATGTTCCGTCAAGTGGACTTTTTTTGCCGCTTTTTTGTCGAATTTTATTGTAGTGCTTTTGGAGGTGTTGCTAATAACATACTTTTTCAGTTGTCAATTCAATTGTCAGTTCAATTTTTTTTTGGTCATTAAAGGGATTGTTCACTTAAAAAGGAAGATGTACTCAATGTTTACTTACTCTTAAGTGGATCCTTTTATGATTTCCTTCTTTCTGTTGAACACAAAAGATGATGTTTTGAAGAATGCTGCAAAATCTGGTATTCGTTGACATCCATAGTTGTAAGAAAAATACTAGGGTAATCAAAGTTTTCAATATTCTTCAAAATATTCAGCAAGAAAAACAATTCTTAAACAAGTAAAGGATGAGCAAATGATGACAGAGTTTCCATTTTTGGGTGAACTCTCCCTTTAATTTCAATTTCCGATTTTATGTAAAGCATGCTACATACAAACCCCCATGAAACATGGTATTTTTCAGACAGTACTTTATACCAGGGGTCGTAATGTTAATGGCTCCGTCTCACTTTATGATGGCTCATAAAGCCTCCGGTCCTGTGGTCTCCATGGGAACTGGCGGACACTTCGCATCTCCAGTTTGGGATTGTGATGTAGAGATCTGCTCTTAGTGCTGAACTATGTAAACAAAGTGAAACACGGTGCTCGACCGAGGAAATAAAAGCGTCCTTATGCCACAAAACATCACTGATCAGTTACACACCCACAGGAAATATGACACATTCTGCCACATATAGGGATTTCAGCATTTCTAATGGCATTATATAACATAATTAATGCATCGTAATCAGGTACATTCAGGATTTCATGCATAACATGAATGCATTTGATCATCATTAAGATGTAATTCAGTTCAGGTTTGTTTGTGAAGTACTTTTCATGGTGATTAATGTTCCAAAGCACATTTCCAAAAGGTGCACATTATTACAATGCAATCAAATCATATTTTGTGAACGCAGTACAGCTGTCAAGCATGCATACATCTAATCTTGGGCTGCAACTAACGATTATTTTAATAATCAATTAATCTGTTGATTATTTCATCGATTAATCGGATAAATAATAAAACAAGAAAAGCATTCAATTCCAACCCTATATTCAAAAAAAGCTTATCTCTGAGCTGTCATTCATTCATTGATTTATTCATTCATTTTCTTGTCGGCTTAGTCCCTTTATTAATCCGGGGTCGCCACAGCTGAATGAACCGCCAATTTATCCAGCAAGTTTTTACCCAGCGGATGCCCTTCCAGCCGAAACCCATCTCTGGGAAACATCCACACACACATTCACACACACACTCATACACTACGGACAATTTACCCTACCCAATTCACCTGTACCGCATGTCTTTGGACTGTGGGGGAAACCGGAGCACCCGGAGGAAACCCACGCGAAGGCAGGGAGAACATGCAAACTCCACACAGAAACGGCAACTTTCGAACAAGAGGTTCGAACCAGCGACCCAGCGACCTTCTTGCTGTGAGGTGACAGCACTATCTACTGCACCACTATCTACTCGCCCTACCTGAGCTGTCATAATAATAATAATAATATTAAAATAAGACAACTAACTAAGTAGTTTGTCCTGTTTTCAATCCAATTATCTAAAAAATCCTAAATCAAGATACATACTAGACACATGAAGTAGCATAAGAAATTATGTCTTATTTTGAGGTGTGTTTTTTTCAGAAAACAAGTGATTATTGGCTTAAAACAAGCAAAATTATTTGCAAAATTATTTGCCAATGGGGTAAGAAAAACATTTTTAATAAGATATAATCTCAAACTGAATTTAAGCATCACTTAATTTTCTCATGCCATTTTTTTTTGTCTGTTCTTGATTTAAGATTTTTTACGTATTTGGACTGAAAACGAGACAAGAAAGAAAGAAAGAAAGAAAGAAAGAAAGAAAGAAAGAAAGAAAGAAAGAAAGAAAGAAAGAAAGAAAGAAAGAAAGAGAGAAAGAATAGTTTTTTTGTAGTGCAGCTATACATGACAACAGATGGAAAAATTAATGATCAAAAAAGGCGAGTGAACAAAAACTTTAGTTTATAGTCTTGCAAAGTGCAAAGTAACTATAACACCGCTGCTTTACTTCTGTTATTAATCCTTTTGCTTGTGGGTTTAAAATATTCTGGAACCAGGGGTTTGTTCTTCGTAGCTCGCTTAAATGATCTAAGATGATTTGGCAGATTCTGGATCTGTTAATCTTCATAACTGATCGCTGGTTAATTTGGTTCTTCAGACAAGTTTACAAATCAGATTAAAATGTCTGGATAAACTGATCTGAGATCGCTGCATGTGTTGTGAAGGACAGATCTATTAATCCTCGAAATCATGATCAGAAAAGCAACGATTGGTTGACGGCACTGCAGTGTAATGACATCATCTGATTAGTATTGATAGTGTTTACAACACGTGTCAAATCGTCAATAACCAAATCCAGCTAACTGAGTAATCCACATAGGAAGAACAGACCCCAGGAGTCATTTTTAGGTGACCATTCACACACCCTCAACACAATTCTTGACATTTCATTTGGACAATTAAATTTTTTTATGTTCAATCCACATAAATTTGTTAAGTATTAAGTCAACTTAATCGATTTGTGTTGGGACAATGTGAATGAATTGTATGGAACCCTGCGTTTTTTTTGTTTTTTTTTTACTTTATAACACTTTACAATAATGTTGCATTAGTTGATACATTTGCTATTTACATGAACAAACCATGAACAATACATTTATTACAGTATTTGTCAATGTTAGTTATCATTAGTTAATGAAAATACATCTGTTCAAGTTAACTCCCAGGGAATTAACTAATGGAAACAAGCGTGAATGTGGATTGTAATAATGCATTAGTAAATGTTACACTATGATTAATGAATGCTGTACAGGTATTGTTTATAGTTCATGTTAGTTAATACATGAACTAATGAAACATTATTGTAAAGTGTGACCAAATATATTTTAAGTGAAGTTTATTTGTAAGCTAATTTTGAGAGGATCACGTGCTTATATTTGCTTGCAGCCGGCCCCTCATTATCCAATTTATGATTCACTAATCAGACGATTCCTAAGCCACAGTCATCTTCGTTTTGAAGAATCCCCCTTTCCACCCCTACTCCTCCTCCTTTTTTAGATTTGGTGGCACTGTGGCCCATGGTTAGCACTGTTGCCTTATAGCAAGAATGTCACTGATTTTAGTCCTTACCAAGCCAGCTGATGTTTCACGTTTAGAACGCGCTGACGTCTACTACAGCAATCAGAACATTCAGACGCATTCACATCCACGCTATTTATTTAAAAAAGAAAAAGCCTAGGAATATTTTTACAGACACGTTTAGCTGCTAGATGTTAGTCAGATAACGTTTCTATGTTCCTTTTTAATGCCAACTCAACTGTGTAAAAAATTATCGATAAAATGCTTATGATAAGGTGCTGTTTGTTTACCTTCAAGCTCTGCTTCTGTTGCTTGATGCATGCTCCAGTGAGCGCCAGCACAGGCACATATTATAAACATCTCGACATGTGAAAGTATTCTTCCATATGTTTTCATCGAAGTTGTTCACAATACTTATCCATCCACAGGATTTGTGATGTAGTCAATACATTTAGCTGCGATTCGTGTTTCTGCCTTTGGTTGTCTCTAAGACAAAAGCAGCTGCATAAATGCTAAAGTTTTAAATAAAAGTGAAAGCATCAACAAAAGCCTGACCCCCTTTATGTTTACAAATATAACTGCTGCCGTTTAGATCTCATTTCTGGTTAATGATGTCAGAATTTACCGGTATTTTGGAATGGATATGTGAATAGTCCTTTCCGGAATATTTCCAGAACGTCCTTACCTGTGTGAACAGCGCTTTTTTGAATTTACCAGGAAAGATGCTTCAAAAAATCTCTAGATATTGTAGCGAGGCAGAGGGAAAACACCGACACAGTTGGATGAGTTTACAGACAAGTCCCCGGAGGGTGCTTTATTTACAAGTGCAGGGTGTGAATATGGTGCTCTTCTTAGAGGTGAGGTGCTCTGGTGCTCCGGGAAGTAGGTGAAGGACAGTGAGTAGTCGGGTGTTGGATCGTCACGAGCTGGAGTCTGCTGTGGAGGAGAGACAGCGAAACAAGCATTAGCGCAGGGAGTCATTAGTAGAATGAAGCTCATCTTCCTCTGGCGTGGGCTTGGCTTATATGCCTCTCCTTCTGATGAGGTCCAGCTGTGAGCGATCCGGGGTTAATGATGATCCAGCTGGGGTGGATCTGCGACCAGGGCGACGTGGCATGCGTGTGCTCGCTACAATATTTACCAAAATCAAAGGAGCTATTTTCCAATTACTGACTCAGTAACTATTTATGAAAAGTAACTAGTGACCATTAACACTTACTATTATGAAGAGCAACTAGTAACTATTAACAGTTACTATTTATGAAAAGTAACTAGTAACTATTAACAGTTACTATTATGAAGAGTAACAAGTAACTATTAAAAGTTAATGTTTATGAAGAGTACCTATTAACAGTTACTATTATGAAGAGTAACTATTTACAGTTACTATTTATGAAGAGTAACTATTAACAGTTACTATTATGAATAGTAACATGTAACTATTAAAAGTTACTATTTATGAAGAGTAACTATTAACAGTTACTATTATGAAGATTAACTATTTACAGTTACTATTTATGAAGAGTAACTATTAACAGTTACTATTTATAAAGAGGAACTAGTAACTATTAACAGTTACTATTTATAAAGAGGAACTAGTAACTATTAACAGTTACTATTTATAAAGAGGAACTAGTAACTATTAACAGTTACTATTTATAAAGAGGAACCAGTAACTATTAACAGTTACTATTTATAAAGAGGAACTAGTAACTATTAACAGTTACTATTTATAAAGAGGAACTAGTAACTATTAACAGTTACTATTTATGAAGAGTACCTATTAACAGTTACTATTATGAAGAGCAACCAGTAACTATTAACAGTTACAATTTATAAAGAGGAACTAGTAACTATTCACAGTTACTATTTATAAAGAGAAACTAGTAACTATTAAAAGTTACTGTTTATGAAGAGTACCTATTAACAGTTACTATTATGAAGAGTAACATGTAGCTATTAAAAGTTACTATTTATGAAGAGTAACTATTAACAGTTACTATTATGAAGAGTAACATGTAGCTATTAAAAGTTACTATTTATGAAGAGTAACTATTAACAGTTACTATTATGAAGAGTAACTAGTAACTATTACAGTTACTTTTTAGGAAGAGTAACTAGTAATTATTAACAGTTACTGTTATCAAGAATAACTGGTAACTATTAACAGTTACTATTTGTGAAGAGTAACTATTAACAGTTACAATTTATGAGGAATAACTAGTAACTAATAACAGTTACTATTTATGAAGAGTAACTAGTAACTATTAACAGTTGCTATTTATGAAGAGTAACTAGTAACTATTGACAGTTACTATTTATGAAGAGTAACTATTAACAGTTACTATTATGAAGAGTAACTATCAACAGTTACTATTTATGAAGAGTAACTATTAACAGTTACTATTATGAAGAGTAACTAGTAACTATTAAAGTTACTTTTTAGGTAGAGTGACTAGTAATTATTAACAGTTACTGTTATCAAGAGTAACTGGTAACTATTAACAGTTACTATTTGTGAAGAGTAACTAGTAACTGTTAACAGTTACTATTTATAAAAAGCAACTAGTAACTATTAACAGTTACTATTTATGAAGAGTAACTAGTAACTATTGACAGTTACTATTTATGAAGAGTAACTAGTAACTATTGACAGTTACTATTTATGAAGAGTAACTATTAACAGTTACTATTATGAAGAGCAACTAGTAACTATTAACAGTTACTATTTATAAAGAGGAACTAATAACTATTAACAGTTACTATTTATGAAGAGTAACTAGTAACAGTTACTATTATTGAAGAGTAACTATTAACAGATACTATTTATGAAGAGTAACTATTAACAATTACTATTTATGAAGAGTAACTATTAACAGTTACTGTTTTGAAGAGTAACTGGTAACTTTTAACAGTTACTATTTATGAAGAGTAACGAGTAACAAATTGCTGTTTTAAAGAGGTATATCAAGTGCCTGAATTGATCTTACATGTTGATTGACAGTGTTTTTTCATCAACTCCACTCATGTTTTTTTTTTTCCCCTGTAGGGTTCATGTGGAGTTTTATGTGGACGAAAACACATTTAAAGAGAGACTTAAACTTTTTTTCATCAAAAACCAGAGATCCAGTAAGTCAGATTCCCTCAAACCTTCAATTTAGCCCACTTTCTAGTCTCTCAGTGCATGTTCTGTGACTTTTGCCTTCAGGTTTAAGGATCCGAATATTCAACTTCTGCCTGAAGCTTTTGACATGTGTTCTCTACATCATACGGGTGATGACGGACAATCCAGCCCAGCTTCGCCACACATGGTCAGAACTGTGATTTAATGTGATAGTTCAACCATATAATCAGAAGTTAATTTACTTTACTGCAGACCATCTAATATGTAGGGGATTTTCCTTGTTTAAAAGAAGTTTTAAAGGGTTAGTTCACCTAAAAAAGTTCAATCATTAATTACACCCTACAACTTAAGATATCTTAGATGGAATAAGAGAGCTCTCTGTCCCTCTATATACAGCAATGGTCCATCCAGAATAGGAACCAAAAACATTCAAAACTGTCCAGGTTACTTCAGTGGTTTAACTGTAATCATACATTTTGTGTTTTGGCTGATGATTCTGACTTCAGCTGTATATCGATGTACATTAATTGAACTAAACCTCTTCTATTACAGTGTGAACTGCAGCTCACAGAACGACATCAACTGGTGAGACAAAACAACGGCAGCAATGTGCAGTTTATTTTCACTGTCGTCAGATGTGTTTCCAGCCTGATTTCATCTGTTTCGTTCTCTCAGGGAGCTGATATTCTGGGTGGACAGAAAGGTACCGGTGTGGGCCATTCAGGTGAGTCAAAGGAAAAATCAACCATGTATTTATCAAGCAGAGGCCTTTCTTTAGTCTTCATGAAGCTCTGCAACATTTATGAGTCTTTTGGTTTGAATTCACGGTTTGGAGGAAGTCATGTTATTTGTCATTGAATCAATATATATATATAAATAGATTTCTATATAAATTATTTCTATAGCACTTTGTACAGTGTAGATTGTGTCAAAGCAGCTTAACAAATTAAGTTGTAGTAAATAATAAAGAACTAACTTATAAACTATACAAATAAATTATAAACTATTTAAATAATGTTTATATGGTTAGAAATAAGTTTTTAATAATAATTATATACACTACCTGACAAAAGTCTTGTCGTCAATCCTAGTTTTAAGAGCAAGTAATAACTTGACTTCTAGTTAATCATTTGGAAAAGTGGCAGAAGATGGATTTTTCTGATGAATCATCTGTTAAACTGCATCCCAATCATCACAATACTGCAGAAGACCTACTGGAACCCGCATGGAGTCAAGATTCTCATAGAAATCAGTTAAGTTTGGTGAAGGAAAAGTCATGGTTTGGGATCACAATCAGTATGGGGAGTGTGAGAGATCTGCAGAGTGAATGGCAACATCAACAGCCTGAGGTATCAAGACATTTGTGCTGCCCAACACATTACAAACCACAGGAGAGGGCAAATTCTTCAGCAGGATAGCGCTCCTTCTCATACTTCAGCCTCCACATCAAAGCTCCTGAAAGCAAAGAAGGTCAAAGTGCTCCAGGATCGGCCAGCCCAGTCACCAGATATGAACATTATTGAGCATGTCTGGGGTAAGATGGAGGAGGCATTAAAGATGAATCTTGATGAACTCTGGGAGTCCTGCAGGAACGCTTTCTTTGCCATTCCAGATGACTTTATTAATCAGTGATTTGAATCATTGGAGAGATGTATGGACGCAGTCCTCCAAGCTCATGATGGAGTCAGACACAATATTCATTCTGTTTCCACTGCAGCATGACTTAGTATTCTATACTGAACATTATTTCTGATCATTGACAAAACTTTTGTCTAAGCAAATCTAACCCTGCCAGTCCTACGCTGCCCAACCCGCTCTGAGCTGGGATCGAACTGGCGACCCTCTGTATGGAAGTCAGCTGCTCTAACAAGGAGGCTAAAGAGCATGGCCTCTTGTGACTGTCGCTAGAGCACCTTTAGAAGTCAGCGGAGTGAGGTTTACCTGCACAGCACACACTAGCTGGCCTCTGTTACACAAAGTCAGATCTTACTGTTTTAATCAAAAACCCAGGCATGTTCATACTTTATTTAGGTAAAATAAGTGTAATCTAGAGGCCTTTGCCTTTCTTATAAGCCACTTCTGATACCAAATGATCAACTAGAAGTCAAGTTATTATTTGTTGATCCCAATAGGACATTAAACAAGATGCATGGGTGGGTCTGCCCTTTAATAGTTAAGACATAGTTTGCTCTGATCTGTATCTTAAATAATATTAATAATTAAAATAATAGATATCTTCAATATACATTTAAACCACCCCTATAATGGTTCATACCATTGTGAATGCATGATTGCGCCAAAATATGAATTCATCGCAAATCTAGAGCACCAACAGAGAGTGTAAGTGTTCACAAAACATGTTTCTTTAAAAAAGGTGTTTGTAGATGTCTGTACAACTAAATGCATAGTTTGTATTTTATTATACACTGGCTTGCACATGGAAGTCAAACAGTAAAATAAAAAAAATCTGTGCAGTCTTTCATGGTTTTTCATTAATAGGTGCAGAAAAGCAAACAGTTTAATATCACAAATGTCGTTGAGAACCACTCAATATCCCTCAAAACACTGAAAACATAATAACAAGTTTGATTAGTAAACAATTACATCTTTTACAATTTTTGGAAATTACAATATTTGATGCTTAACCTCTTTTCATCTGTATTAAAAGTATGCCTTTGAGTTGCGTTGACACATTTTGACCAGCAGATGTCGCCAGCCAACTATTTTTATGGCATTTCTGCCTTATTGGGGCAGTTGCACTGCTCAGGTTTGGTTGAGAAGTTCAGTACTGTGCATATCTTCTGTATAATAAACTGTCTAAATGATATTTATAAAGTCATGCTTTTCTTCAGGTGATTGTAGCGTCCATCAGTTTTATGGAGGCCATGTTACTGACCTACCTGAGCTACAAGGTGAGTTTGTGTGAATGAATGAATATATATATATATATATATATATATATATATATATATATATATATATATATATATATATATATATATATATATATATAYATATATATATATATATATATATATATATATATATATATATATATATATATATATATATATATATATATATAAATAAATAAATAAATATATAGCACAATATATATATATATATATAAATATATATATATATATATATATATATATATATATATATATATATATACATATATATATATATATATATATATATATATATATATATATATATATATATATATATATATATATATATATATATATACACACACACACACACACACACACACACACACACACACACAACAGTTATGTCTGGTTCTCGAATCTGAGTGGCTGATAGCTGTGAGATATTTAAGTAATATCAGCACCCATACAGCCTCTTTACCCTTTGTGTATTACTCCGCCCACATACAGCCAGCAACAAGCAGATAGACACTACAGTCTGGTAAATATTACTGCTGTTAGACAACAAAATGTACTTTTGAGGCTTTTTTTAGTCTAGAATGTAGTTGTTTAGATTGCAACTATGCAGTTTATTTGTAGGAATAATGCCTATTTTAAAATATTTTCTGAAAGAGCTCGTTGGCGGCCATTAGCCTGCCTTAGTGTAGTACAGTGGTTCCCAACCTGGGGTCCGCGCCCCCCTAAGGGGGGCGCCAGAGTTCACAAGGGGGGCGCGGGAGAGAAGTATTGAGGTAGAAAAAGGCATAAAAATGCTCCACTATTATATAGGGCTGTACAATTAATCGAAAATCCGATTTCGATTTCAAACGATTATAAAAAAGCATTAATCAAGATAAACGATTATATGCATCATATACCGCCACCTTTCCAGCTGTGCACGCGTTGCTCTTAAAAGCGCGAATGTGTGTGTGTGCAGCACGCACACGCAGCCAGAAGCATGCGGCCAGTCAGCATTCGCTCTCATTCACACACTGAAACGAGCAGAGGAGCGCAGACATCTAAAGAGAAACCATTAAAGAGACAGCGCGAAATATTCCTGCTGCCGCCTGTTTTATCATTAATCAAACATAACGAGAAAATGTTTCTCTGAAGGATTTTTGTAGCTAAAGTGTTTTTCTTACAGTAAAGATGCTTAAAGCACAGTTTGTTTAATATTTTTATTTAATTGTATTTATTTCTCTTTCCTTTGCAGGCTGGAAAATAACTGTATGTATACACTTGAAGTCAGAATTATTAGCCCTCCTGAATATTAGCTGAATATTAACTTTTCCTGCCCAATTTCTGTTTCATAGAAAGAAGTTTTTTTTTCTGAACATAAAAGTTTTGATATATCATTTCTAATTACTGATTTATTTTATCTTTGCTGTGATGACAGCACATAATATTTTACTAGATATTTTTCAAAATACAACCATTCAGATTAAAGTGCAGTTCAAAGGCTTAATTAGGGTAATTAGGCAAGTCATCAAAAATATTTATTGCTTAAGGGGGCTAATAATATTGACCTTAAAATAGCTTTCAAAATATTTAAACTTGCTTTTATTCTAGCTAAAATAAAACAAATAAGCCTAGAAGAAAAATATTAGAGGAAATACTGTTAAAATTCCTTGTTCTGTTAAACATAATTTGGGAAATATTTATAAAAAAAAAATTCTCAGGAGCGCTAATAATTTTATTGTATTTT
>NC_133196.1:5765000-5780000 GCF_049306965.1 Danio rerio | reverse complement strand
ATTTATTTAATTGTGCATGTTATTTAGAGGTAAGGATTTACAATAAGGTTGTATTAGTTAATGTATTTACTAACTTGAACAAGCAATGAATTTAGTACACTATTTATTCATCTTTGTTATTTTAAGTTAATGGAAATAAAATTGTTCATGTTAGTAAAGACATTAACTAATGAAACCTTATTGTAAAGTGTGACCAATAACTGTGTAAATATTTTTTATAAGCGTTATAAACAGGGCTTTACATTAACTTTTTTGATCTCCAGCCACAGTGGCTAGTAGTTTTCAAACGTTTCTAGCCACTCTGCATTTTCACTAGCCACAATTTTATTGTTGGGAAAATATTTATATATGCAAAAATATATGCTAAAATTACTTGATTTAGATTTTGTGCTATGTCCACATGCCTCCTCATTCATTTCACGTTGTGTGTCGTGTATGAGCAAATGGGTCATGGTTTCATAGTGTTATACTGCATGACTTTTCAGAACTCAAAATTAAGGATTTACCTAATTTATCTCTGACCACACCAAACAAAAATGATTTCTTAGCCACAAATTTTAAATGTGTCAAACAAGCTAAATAAAGCTGTATACTATACTTTTTATTTAACAAAACATTTCTTTTGAAAAACCAAAGAAAAACAATTGACTTTTAAAAATAAATATTGTCATGTATCAAAAAATACGCACAGTACTCTGTCCTCGCTAAAGGTCTCTCAGATCACCAGATAACTACACATAAATGGAGAGTTAATCTCATATTAAAGCAAATGTTGTTGTAAAAAATGATAATTAAACCATATAAACAAAAATAATGGAGGGATGATCACTTGGTTAAGGTTAGTTAATAATCTGTTCAAAGCAAAAGCAACCGGTGCTGCTTACAAAAAGACATATTTGGAGCTCTTGAAAGCAGCAAGACTATGTGTGCATTAGTATTACTTTTTTGCCTGACTATTTGAAAGAGATCCGATCACAGATTCGTTCAAGGCACGCGTCAAGTGTGCCGCAAGCCTGCGTTTGAGTGAAGGTCTTGGCTGTTAGATCGCCCCCTGGGGGCTGGCTGCAGTACAAGTCATACCGCCTCCTCAGTGTTAATGAAGGAGACTTGAGCCCAAATAAAAAAAATTATTACACTTGCAATAAAATGTCCCGAAAGATGGTTCTGGTCGATTAAGGCACTGGTTATTGTGCTAAAATAGGTGCAGATCTTCATTTTTGTAAACAGTTTGTTTTTAGCAGTAATTTAATGCTGGGCGTGTCATCGTGATTGACAGCTGTGATTGACAGTTTCTCAAAGCAGCACGTCTGAGCTTCGGCAGGAGACACAAGTGTTATTATTCGATTTCTGTGTTATTTTACCATGACAAAATGAGTTCAGCAGTAAACTATAGTTTCTGACATACATGATCCTGGTGGAACATTGTTTATTCGCTAAGGTCAGGGCTTTTTTCGGGCTTTATTAGTTTGCTGATGCACGCCTAGCCACCCAGATGGCAAAATACACTCGGACCAGTTCGGCTAGATTCTCGCCTGCCGGAGACTTATCTCTTAGAGCTCAGACTGACTACCTCTGCTGGACCTACTCCGGATGCCTGGACTCACTGCCCGATTCCAGCCCGAGTCAATCGAGCCATATGCGGCGGCTGAGCGAGCCGACGCTGCCGCATGCGAGCCGGAATCAGCCCGCGACGCCGCGAGTAGGTTATGCGCTGCGGCCCGGAGCTGGCGCGATTGAATATAAAAAACCCTCATATTTGTTAACGTTATTACACCCATCTGTGTTGATATGACAGCAAACGCATGCTGAGAAGTTCGGGGGGCGTGGTTGATTTTACATAAAGCGTTTGGTTGGAAGCTCGACTCCGCTCATTTTCGCGGCTCCTCCTCTGGCTCCATCAGACAGTCCTTCTGCGCATGTCAAGGCTCCAATTTCAGCAGTCTTTTGCGACAGTTTGTGCCCGTCAAGCAGGCGTTTTGCCCTCAAGGCGTTTAATGGGAAAAGGGACTGTCGCGTCGTCCATACTTTTTACAGTCATTAGCACGCGTGCTTCAAGGAAGGAAACAGGAGCGCGCACGCACTTTAAAAAGTTGCGCGCATCACATCAGCTGTTAGCGCAAGTGATCATCCTCTCATTCGGTATTTATTTGCTTTCCTTCTTCTTTTTCGAACCCTGCTTTTGAGAAAACCACAGTTTAAAAATTATTTTCAACCAGCCAAAGTGGCTAGTGGGAGTGACTGTCTAACCAGCCAAAGCTGAAATCTACCCGCTTTTGGCGGGTTGGCGGGGGTTAATGTAAAGCCCTGGTTCTAAACGAATTAAAACAATCTAACTAATTTGAAAAGCAGGTCAACTGAAACAAATGGGTCACAAAATGGTAGGACAACACTATTTTAACCAGTTTAATTAGTTTATAAAAGCGAAAGATTCTTTATTTTCATAAAACAAGTCTTAGTAAATCTTTTTACTCACTAATTACTTAATTTTTAAATGTAATGTAATGCGTATTTATTTTTCATGTTTTATTAATAATTACAATTGCTATTTTGATTTTAATATGAGGGGCAACACAGTGGCTCTATTTAGAAAATAAACAAATTTTCTGATCTGCAGAACAAGGAGGGGCGGGGCTTAACTAGCACTAGCCCCTCTCCCTTTGTTTTTGTTTACTCTACTGTTTCTCAGATCTCCTACAACAGGGGTCACCAAACTTGTTGCTGGAGGGCCGGTGTCCTACAGATCTTAGCTCCAACCCTAATCAAACACACTTGAGCAAGCTAATCAAGGTCTTACTAGGTATACTTGCAACATCCAGGCAGGTGTGTTGAAGCAAGTTGGAGCTAAACCCTGCAGGGACACCGGCCCTCCAGGAGCGAGATTGGTGACCCCTGTCCTAGGGGGGTTTTAGTGGGGTTTTCTGTGTCTTTCAGCACGTGTGGGATCCAGCATTTAGAGCGGGCCGGTAAGAAGAGTCTGTCGCTCTTCAACGCTCTGTATTTCTGCATCGTGACCTTCTCAACGGTGGGTTTCGGGGACGTAACGCCCCAGATCTGGCCTTCTCAGCTGCTGGTGGTGGTGATGATCTGCGTGGCCCTCGTCGTGCTGCCGCTTCAGGTCACATCACACTCACAGACATGCTTAAATATATGTATTGATATAATATGTACTCAATTTATTGGATAACAAACTGCTGTCAGTCTACCAAATACTAAATTGATAATAAATTAGTAATGTTTCCTCATCATAATCTTCATTTTCACCATCATGGTCGTTCTTTCCTCATCTTCTGTGTCTGTAGTTTGAGGAGTTGATTTATCTGTGGATGGAAAGACAGAAATCTGGAGGAAACTACAGCAGGCATCGCGCTCAGACCGAGAGACACGTGGTTTTATGTGTCAGTACTCTGAAAATCGACCTGCTGATGGACTTTCTCAATGAGTTCTACGCTCACCCCCACACACAGGTGAATACTCTGCCTCTGTGTGGATTTAACAGATATTATCATGTTTAGTTTTCATAATAATTGATCTTCCTAAATGGGTAATAAATGGGCTTTTGTTGAAAATAAAAACTCTGGAATCTGAGGATGTCTTTTTTTTTTAAATCTGTGACCTTTAAGATGAAAATAAATAGAGATTTAAGATGCAAGTTAATGACATTTTAGAGAGTAAATGGCAATAGTTGAATGTTCAAACATGCTATCAATAATGTCCTTAGAATTATATTATAGAATAAAATAACCATTAACATCTGTCATAATGTGACGATATACAGTAAAAGAGGATTAGGGCCTAGCAACAATAATAAAAAAAATGATTTAGTGCCAACCAATAAAAAAACAAAACAAAAAAAATCTCAATATTAAAGTCATTATAATGCAAGATTAAACCTGTTAAATGCTGAAAAGTCCAAATAAAATGCTGAGATGCTCGTTAAATTCAGAGAAAAAAGAAATTTTTCATGTTAAAAATTTACATTTCAAATAAAAAAAATTGTAATAAAAAGCTAAGAAGGCGGCTCAGTGGTTAGCACTGTCGCCTCACAGCAAGAAAATAGTTGGTTCGAGTTTCTGAGACCAGACATTTTATAATGACAGGAACATGTTTAAGTGACCATAGGCTACTCAGTTTTGCCACCAGAACTGCACCCCCCTAAAAAACAACAACAACAAAACAGATTGGGGCAGCACAGAGGCTCAGTGGTTAGCATGTTGCCTGACAGCATTTCTGTGTGTAGTTTGCATGTTCTCCTCGTGCTGTGTGGGTTTCTCTGGGTGCTCTGGTTACACCGACAGTCCAAACACATGCGCTATAGGTGAATTGAATGAACTAAATTGGTCACAGTGTATGGGTGCTTCCCAGAACTGGGTTGCGGCTGAAAGGTCATCCACTGTAAAAAAACATATGCTGAATAAATTGGCGGTTCATCCCACTGTAGCGACCCCTGATAAATAAAGTCCAAGGAAAAGGAATAAAAAAAATTTAATAAAACTAAATCTCTTTGGAGAAAACTCTGGAGTTTGTGCATGTGCCTGTCTTTTAAAAAAACAAATGCCCTTTGAAATTCAAAGACAAATAAGCATAAATTTAAGACAATTTTTTTAATTTTCATGAAAAAAACTTGTGAAATTTTGAGAAGACGCCCAGATAAAATGCTCAGAGTAAACTCATTAAATTCAAAGAAAAAGTAATTTCTTTTTAATTTTGTACAATTTTGTAATATTTTAAGAAAAAGTCATTCTGTTTTGAGAATAAAGTGATTAAAAAATAAGTACACCCAAATTATTTTGTTGAAATAAAATTTTTTGAAAGGTTAAAATTTTGTATTTTGTAATTTTTTGTTGTTGTTGTTGCAATAATTTGTTTGAACTTAAATGTATTATCTTTCTATTGCTAAAGATGTTTGATGACCAAACTCTTATTTTAATGAATATCTGTTGAATAAAACGATTCAAACAAAATGACTGCCTATATTCGCTAAGAAATTGATAGAAATATACATTTTCAAAAGTGAGTGCACTCATCTATGCTGAGCCCTGTATATGTGGTTAAATATGCCATTTGCCACACTTATTAAGTGTTGGAAAAGTTAGAAAATGCAATGGAAGTATTTAAAAAGTGCTTAAGTTGCAGTATGTTTTCTAATTTTGTTGTGTTCAGGATTATTATGTGGTCATCTTGTGTCCGTGTGAAGTGGACGTTCAGGTCAGGAGGATTTTACAGATTCCTCTCTGGTCACAGAGGGTCATTTATCTTCAAGGCTCCGCCCTCAAAAACCAGGATTTGCTGAGAGCCAAGTGAGTGACAGCCTCGTTGACCAATCACAGCAAACCTTATTTGCATATTTGGTTGAAACGATTAAAATAAAATTAGAAAAATGGTAGTTGGTGTATAATATTTTGTTCTGCATTCTTATATTAAATATTATATTGAATTGTATTAATATTACCTTATATTGCATTTTTATATTTCCCTCCACACAATACCATTTAAAGATTGGTTACATTCTTGGCTGTCTTTTTCAACACCTCATTTTAAAGATTTTTTTTTAATAATTTTTTTTGACAGTTCATTCATAAAATATAGTTTTATTTAATTTTCATTAATTATTGCAATAGTAGTTATAATATTGTAGTTTTTTAATGCAATGTGCCATATGTCATTCTTTTTGTCCATTATTTTTTACAAATGTTTTTTTTTTTTTTTTTTTTTTTTTTACAGTTTATATCAATTTTTGGTTTTATACTGTTTACACATTATTTGAATGTAAGAATCGAACCAGAATAACATCAAATTCAGCATCTGAGATTGGTCTGTTTTGTTAATGCCCTACTGTGATTGGTGTGCATTGTTAACGTCTATCAGTGATTGGTCATTTTTGTTTCTGTAGGATGGACGATGCGGAGGCATGTTTTATTCTTAGCAGCAGGAATGAAGCGGATCGCATGGCAGCAGTGAGTCTCCAGATTAATAAATTACCTTCTATATAGTTAATACTAAAGGAGCACGCATTAATATTCAATAATGACAATCAGTAATTACAGACAATAAGCAGGTAATACTACAATAATAATGTATATAATAGAAAAATTGAGAAATAAGTGCACACAACATTGATTTACAAGCAAATTTAAAGGCATAGTTTACCCAGAAATGTAAATTCAGTGTTAATTCACCCAATGTCATCCAAGATGTCCTTTTAGTAAAACATTAGAGATTTTTTAGATGAACGTGTTGTTCTTGCTGAATGATTTAGTGCATGTTAAGGGCTTGGGCAGAGCAGTGGCACAGTGGGTAGCGCTGTCGCCTCACAGCAAGAAGGTCACTGGTTTGAGCCCCAGAATATGTTTTATTCTATTCATAACCGCGTTCGTGTTTTACCGTCATGCTTTTATTAAAAAAAAAATACTAAAATAAAAACCGCTATATTTTGCTCTCTATAATCCATATTCATAACTCCTGTAGAGCAGTCCCACAACATTTGGACACTCAATGACACTCGAATACCCTGTCAGAATAGTTTAGTGGCTGGGAATGAGCTTTTCACAGTGTCTGCTATAATGTTAATGTTGTTTTTGATGTGTTTACATACATAAATATGGCCACTGTGTAAATACACAGTATAGTAACGATCTTATTGCCACATTAGATTGTAATGATTACATAGCATATGCCTTCAGGGATTTCCTGAAGATAAACACCCCAAAAATAACACAACTGGAATCACTACAGCAGTCACCATCGTCTGATCTCATATGAAGCAAGAGATCACGATGACATATGATGACGTGTGCAGGTGCTGTAGTGCTGTCCCAATTCCTAGGGGTAAATTTTCAAGCCCTTCCCCTTCACACTCGTTTTTAAGGGCCTAGGGGAAAGGGTAGGGGTACAAAAATAGAATTGGGATTGGGCGCCTAACTGTTCATTAGTAGTTATAAACTATGATCTTATTCTGCATACCCCAGTTCCAAAACCTAAACCCAACTTCTACCTTAATCAACAGCTAATTAGTAGTTTATTAAGGTAGCATTGTTAGCTAATGGCTTGTTAATAGTGTGGATTGTGACCTAAACTAAAGTGTTACCAACTTAATCAGTTTGACTAATGTAAGCTGAGATGACTAGAAACTTTTGTTTGAATTAACTAAACAGTTTAAAGCAGTAATGTTGTTTTTACAGTGTATTCTTGATGTGTTGACAGGATCACCAGACCATTCTGAGGGCTTGGGCTGTGAAAGACTTCGCTCCAAACTGCCCTCTGTATGTCCAGATCCTTAAACCCGAAAACAAATTCCATGTTAAATTTGCAGGTACTAATTAATTTAACATCATGCGTGATGAGTTCGATTTCTTCCCGCTTTTATTCTCTATATCAGTGGTTCCCAAACTTTTCAGGCCACGACCCCCAAAATGACTATGCCAGTGACTCGCGACCCCCAATATCCTCTGAGGTTGTTATAAATACAGAAACCTTGCATGCAATGGCGCACACACACCAATGGACTCAAGTCTATTCTTCTTTTAATTTTTTTAATGTATGAGAGCTGTAAATGGGCCACAAAGTTTAAGCAGGTGTTATGAAATCTGCTGCATCTGACGCTATTGCTGTGTCTTTAATACAATGTAATTACCGCAGGGGTTGCAATCCAATAGAAGTAATAACTATAAGCTACTATAGTAACTATAAATGGTATAAACTACTATTTTTTTTCTCTTCAGTAGGTTATGGATCAAATATGGTAATTCTTATGGCTTAATAAAAATAAATAGATTTTTGGAAACTACCAAGCGACCCTCCCTTCTTTGTTCCGCGACCCCTCGCGGGGTCCCGACCACCTCTTTGAGAACCATTGCTCTATATCACTGTTTCTCATTCCTGTTCCTGGAGGCACAACACTACATATGTGTTTATTTATTTATTTATTTGACATGGACATCACAATTACAATAAATAACTAAATGCATTTGTTTAAGTGTTTTAGCAAACTTGCTAATTCTCAACACCTGTCCAAAGGAGGCTTGATAAAATTTAATTATAATAAATACATTTACACAACATTATAATTCCCTACATAAAATTGCTGAAGGCAAAAACAAAGGCGACATGATCCAGTACAGAACATTAGACTTTTTGTGCAAACACTGCTGTTAACCACTTTTTACGAACACTACTAAAAATATTTATATTACTTTCTGATTTTAGGCTCCATCAGAGACTTGCATCTTGTAAAAAGTGGCAGAATGGGTCCTATTTAATGGACATGCTGAAGCACAAATTTGAGCACAAATCTGATTGAGACGCACCCTCAGTTGTTTTCACGGCAGCCATTTTGGCTCAGCACTAAGCAGCATGTCTGTTTCTTCCTGCAGATCACGTTGTGTGTGAGGAAGAGTTTAAATACGCCATGTTGGCTCTGAACTGTCTGTGTCCGGCCACTTCTACTCTGATCACTTTACTGGTTCACACATCTCGCGGACAGTGAGTTTACAACACTCCTAGATTTTTTAATGGTGTTACTTCTGAGCTACTAGCGCTACCACATGGAACTGAAAAATGCTTACAACTTTTAAACTGGTTGTCTAAATACACCATGATACAGTACTATTTTTTTTGTACTTATATAATATTTATATTTATATTAAGTGGCCTTAACTAATATGTACTTAAACAGGAATTAATAGATTGTTACAATGTACTTATTGTGTAAATACATGTATTTACTGTGTACTTATGCTTGATTAAATACCTGTATGTAACTACATCTGTAATTAACTTTTGTATTTACATTTGTAAATACACTGTTGACTATCCCTTACACCTTAACCCACCCTTAAACCTACCCAAACCAACAAACCTGTCCATAACACAACCTCTATCCCAACTCAAAAGCACCACAAGTGTTCTCAAATACATTATAAACACAGTAAGTACATTGTGTTTATTTTTTTATGTAAGTACATAGTAGTGTAGGACATTTAATATAAAGTGGGACCATATTTTTTATATAGCAAAGAAACATATAGATTATAAGTAAATAAATTTATAAAGTTTTTCTAACTATATTATATTATTTATAATGTATTTTACAAGATATTTATATTCAAATATAAACTATTTATTCATCACAAAATCCTAAAAAAAACTAAGATAATAATAATTGTTTCTTAAGCATCAAATCAGCATATAAAAAATAATTATTTTCTTTCTTTAAATAAAGAAAAATATTTCTTTATTTCATTATGTAATGGTGAAGACTCAATTATGCTGAAAATTTTTATTTCATTACTGGAATAAATTAAATGTTAAATTATATTCACATATAAAGACATTATTTTTTAATTGTAATAATATTTCACATTTTACTGCATTATTGATCAAACCAATTCAAACTGGGTAAGCACAAACAAAAATCAGTGCTTTTTCATGCACGTCACAAAGCCTTTAATCCTATCCACTTTCCTGCAAATAGTAATTGTTAATAAAAGTTTAATATAATTAAAATTATATTGTTCTATAACTATATAATTATAAAAATAAGTATATAGTTAAATAACACTTCTTTACTCTTTTAGAGAGGGCCAGCAGTCTCCGGAGCAGTGGCAGAGGATGTATGGTCGATGTTCGGGTAATGAGGTCTATCATATCCGCCTGGGTGACAGTATGTTCTTCAGGGAGTACAACAGCAAAAGCTTTACCTATGCTGCCTTTCACGCTCACAAAAAGTAGGTGTACACCAATGAAAAATTGTACTGTCAGGATGTTTGTGTCAGGCTTCATCCTTTTGGCTTTAGACTATTAATCAAGTGTTTTCATGGTTTGAAAATTATTATTTTGAATAAAGTGCATAAAACTGTTTAAAAATGTTATTGTTTTGGTTTCTTAATAATTTATCTTAATTTAATGATAAAAATTATTAACTATAATTATTATTGTCACATCCGTCAGTGACCACCTGAGGGCGCTGTAGTGCACTGGGACTTTTAGGCACTGCAGAGCTTCAGTAAAAAGACTACATTTTCATACATGCCCCGCGCACACACCGGAACACCTACACTGATCTGTCATCAAATCTGTTTTGTGTTACCGTTGATTATCTGGACTATATATTCTACCATTCCACCTATGTTTGTCATCGCGTCGTTGTCTTCCTTGTCTTCCTGCTCCTAGTAAGTTTGTTCCTGATCTTGCCAAAGTCTAGTTCGTGTTATCTGTCTTGTTTTGTTGTTGATTTGTTACTTTGTATTTTTGAGATTTTGTATTTTTTAGTCACCGTTTTCTGCACTTATAATCTATTAAATCTGCACTTGAATCCACAATCTTTTTGTTCCTGTTTTGCTTTTGTTTTGATCACGCCTAACGTGACAGATGCAGAAAACGGTGACTAAAAAATACAAAATCTCAAAAATACAAAGTAACAAATCAACAACAAAACAAGACAGATAACACGAACTAGACTTTGGCAAGATCAGGAACAAACTTACTAGGAGCAGGAAGACAAGGAAGACAACGACGCGATGACAAACATAGGTGGAATGGTAGAATATATAGTCCAGATAATCAACGGTAACACAAAACAGATTTGATGACAGATCAGTGTAGGTGTTCCGGTGTGTGCGCGGGGCATGTATGAAAATGTAGTCTTTTTACTGAAGCTCTGCAGTGCCTAAAAGTCCCAGTGCACTACAGCGCCCTCAGGTGGTCACTGACGGATGTGACAATTATTAAGTGCTTAAAAAGGAAAAAGATAGAAAATCTGGAGCCATCACATGATTAGTCATAATTGATCACGTCCAAAATAAAGGTTTGCATTTATGCAGTATAATGAATGTGGACTCACTGTGTATAAATATTGTGTACACAATAATAAAAAATATATGAAATACAAAACCCAAATATTCAAATATATTTACATTCTTAATCATTTATCTTAATGTATAGGTATTAACTAACAATCATTAAGTGCTTAAAGCTGCTTGTATATGTAATTGTTTTGTTTTCATAATAACTTATCTCACTAACATATATATATTAGTAGTGTGTGCATGTGTGTGTATATTTATGTATGCATGTATACAGTTGAAGTCAGAATTATTAGCCCCCTTTTGATTTTTTTCTTCTTTTTTAAATATTTCCCAAATGATTTTTAACAGAGTAAGAAAATGTTCACAGTATGTCTGATAATATTTTTTCTTCTGGAAAAAGTCTTATTTGTTTTATTTCGGCTAGAATAAAGATAGAACAGTTATTACATTTTTTAAAAAACATTTTTGGGACAAAATTATTAGCCCCTTTAAGCAAATTTTTTTTGATAGTCTACAGAACAAACCTGCGTAGTTCACGTAATTAACCTAGTTAACCCTTTAAATGTCACTTTAAGCTGTATAAAAGTGCCTTGAAAAATAACAAGTCAAATATTATTTACTGTCATCATGGCAAAGATAAAATAAAACAGTTATTAGAAATAAGTTTTAAAACTATTATGCTTAGAAATGTGCTGAAACAATCTTCCCTCCATTAAACAGAAATTGGGGAAAAAATAAACAAACAGGGGCGCAAAGAATTCAGGAGAATTCATGTTTATTTTTTTCCCCAATTTCTGTTTGTATATATATATATATATATATATATATATATATATATATATATGTGTGTGTATATATGTGTATATATATATATATATATATATGTGTGTGTGTGTGTGTGTGTGTCTGTGTGTGTGTGTGTGTGTGCGAGTGTGCGTGTGTCTGTCTGTGTGTGTAGTAACAATTAAATACTTAAATAAATATTTTTGCTTTTGCATAAAATTAAAACTCGGGAGTCTGCCCAAGTAGCCTGTTCTGTACACCGTTTGAAATTAAAATCAATATAAATTTAAAGATGAAAGATGCATGTAATACACATTTAAGATGTGAGTAAATGGCTGTAATTCAGTTAGGGATTGGGGTAAATATGCCATCAAAATTTTTCTCTAGAATATTCTATCATATACAATACTATAACAAATAGTATCTGATATGTTATGGAAAATCCAGGAGGATGTTATCACATAATAATTCCCAACAGGCTTATCTGCAACCCGAAGTGAAGCAGAGCACTGTTGTATAAGACTAAAAGGCTTTATTGTGCAAAAACAACCCATTCTGAATGCATTTTATCACATTTATTGCCACAATACATAAAAAATAGACACTATATATATATATATATATATATATATATATATATATATATATATTGCCTTAATATTTTATTATTTCTTTAATTAAACACAAAGCTGATGGAAACCAAAACAGCTGATGGAGTATACACCTGCCCATTATTCAGACACAAGGTGGTGCCAAAAATGAAACTGGCTAAGAAGCCTAGACTAACCTACGTATTATTCATTCACAAGACTGTGCCAAATTGTTAAAAACAGTCAAAACAATGCAGATATATGGATTTGAACATATTCATGGATGGTCAAGGTGATTCAAAGATCCTGGATGAGCCCACATTACATAGAGGTTATACCTTATAATATTGTGACTGACCAATCAGAATTGAGTGTTCCAGACAGCTGTGGAATAAGCTGTGATAAAGTAAATGTATGTAAATATGTAGTTTGCCACACTTGTAATAGTTGTGCTGTAAAGGTTTGAAAAATCCACTTGGAAAAGTGCTTAAAGATCCCTTGAAGTGCTTTGAAATGGGCATTATTCGATGTTCAGTGTAATTTAAACTGAAACATGAAGAGAGGTCAGGAAATAGAGTAGCTCCTCCCACTTAAAAAAAGCAGCCAGTAGCGTTTTATTTTATCACAGCTCTGCCAGTGAGAGTGGTTGAGCTTAAGTGCATCAAATGGAATGAAATCAAATGTTAGCAAATGAGAAGTGTCTTGAAGGGGACGGGACACGTCAGATAGATTTGAAAAGAAACTGAAGTACAGAGTGATGTGAAAAAAATAGTTGATCAGGCGAAAGTGGCAAACTGCAAGCTTTACATGTTTTTTATGTTTATATCCGTTTTGAATATCCTTAAAACTAACAGTATTTTTACTACTAACATCTTTTTAAAAAAACGTTATTTTAATTTCACAGGAGCTTTATATTCAATTTAACCCGGGCTCATTGTGGAAACGTAGCCCCGCGGACGTTTCTGCGGACTGCGATTTACGTCCCGGGAGTTACATATTCGAGCGTTTTTTTGTTTTTGCGGATCCGCGAGAGGCCGCTGTGCGCGCTTTTTCGCGTCTCGGGCGGGCGCCTCTCGGGAGCGCGCGGCGTTCGCGCCCTGCCATTCTCGCGCGAAAAGCCGCCGGATCGGAAAAAAAAAAAAGCAAAAGCCCTTGTCTTCGATTTCGACCGCGTTTTCGGATCCCACACCGCCCCGCGGCGTTAGCTCGAAAAAAAACAAACGCGGCCTTTACGTACCTCCGGCCACGTAAATCGTGGTCTCCAGAAACGTCCGCGGGGCTACGTTTCCAGAATGAGCTTGGGTTGATTCAATTTGGAAAAGATGTAAGAACTCTGTTGTGTTTAGGTACGGTGTGTGTATGATTGGTGTGAAGAGAGAAGATAATAAGAGCATCTTGTTGAACCCTGGACCACGACACATCATGTCTGCCAGCGACACCTGTTACTACATCAACATCACGAAAGAGGAAAACTCCGCCTTCATCTTCAGACAGGAAGAAAACCAGGGAAAGGGGCGGAGCCACTGCGACATTTTAAACAGCCCGTCAGGACTACCTGTTCATAGCATTATTGCTAGCATGGGTAAGAGAGAATGGAGAGAAGATACACATGAAGTGGTTTTAATGGGTGGTTAAAACGCCATTAAGTTTTTCCATTGGGAAGATCTTCGATGGAAAACTTAATGATATATCTGTTGTGAGCTCTAAAGGTCATTATTTATTCATGCGGCATGGTAGCTCAGTGGTTAGCAATGTTGCCCCACAGCAAGAAGGTCACTGATTCAAGTCCCGGCTGGGTCAGTTGGCATTTCTGTGTGGTGTTTGCATGTTCTCCCCGTGTTGACGTGGGTTTCATGCAGGTGCTCCGGTTTCCCCCCACAGTCCAAAGACATGCGCTATAGGTGAATTGGATGTAGTAAAAAAAAAAAGTAGTATAATTGGGTGTTTACCAGCACTGGGCTGCCACTGGAAGGACATCTGCTGCGTAAAACATATGCTGGAATAGTTGGTGGTTCATTCTGCTGTAGCAACCCCTTATAAATAAAGGACTAAGGTGAAGGTGAATGAATGAATGTCATCATTTACTCATCCTTCACTGCTTCCAAACCTTTATGAGCTTTGTTCTTAAAGAAAAACAGGATATTTTAAATATGTTGGAAACCTGTAACCTGTAAGAGTAGAGGGGTTTAACCCCGGCATCCTGGCCAAATCTGCCCACTGGCCTCTGTCCATCATGGCCTCCTAACCATCCCCATATTCCAATTGGATTCATCATTGACTCCTCTCCACCAATCAGCTGGTGTGTGGTGTGAGGTCTGGCGCAAAATGGCTGCCGTCGCGTCATCCAGGTGGATGCTGCACACTGGTGGTGGATGAGGAGACCCCCCCCATTGTGTAAAGTGCTTTGAGTGCCCAGAAAAGCGCTATATAAACGCAAGGAATTATTATTATTATTGTTAACCATTGACTTCTATAGTATTTGTTTTTCCTACTATAAAGGTCAGTGGTTACAGGTTTTCAGCTTTTATCAAAATATCTTCTTTAGTGTTCAACAGAAGAAAGAAACTCTTGGAGCCACTTTCGAGAGAGTAAATTACATTTTTGCATGATTTATGCCATTTACAGTACAATTTGTTGGGATAAACGACATTACCCATGATGCTTTGTGAAAATTTGTGAATAAATTCCACCGTTTAGTGTTCAAAGTGTGACAAATAGATCTTTATTTCTGCCTTTTGCATTCCGCAGCAATATCACCCTGCAGCCCAAGACCGGTTACTCACTGAAGCTTAGCAGGGCTGAGCCTGGTCAGTACCTGGATGCTA
>NC_133196.1:5732500-5755000 GCF_049306965.1 Danio rerio | reverse complement strand
GGGTTTTTTATTCGCCCAGTGTCAGGGTTCTGCCACTCTGGTCTTGTAAATTCTTGTTTTGGTGGCAGAGTCCAGACACTAGCTCTGTCTAGTCACGTGTTTTGTCGTGTGTGTGTGTCTCTGTATGAGCGTCATTTGTGAACGCGCATGGACCCGCTTGATGTGGACGCGTGAGGCCTTTGCGTGTTTGCAGGTGCGCTCTCTCGTCCGGGTGTTCACGTTAGTCTGTCTGCAGCGTGGTGTTTTATTCCCAGCGTCTCAGTCCAGTTGGTTTCGGTTTCTGTCGGCGCTGGGATGAAACATGCACGCTGCGTGTGTGAGTGCACGATGAGTGCTTTTATTCATCGTGTACTCGTGTCTTGCGATCAGTCTTCTGTTGGTGTTGTGTTTAGCACGTGGTGTATGTTGTCATGAACACGCAGTTAATGAGTTCTTTCATTGGCTGCGTGTTTATGTGAGCGCATGGCCTGTGTTATCTCTTTGTGTCATGTGCTCTCCCATCTATTGTCTAGTCCCACCCTCCTTGTTAACCCATTATTAGTTAATTGTGTTCATCTGTTTGTGAGTTAATTTACTTCTGTTTATATTCCCCTCATGTCTGCTGTCCTGTGCCAGTTCGTCTATACCCTCTAGTGTTCGTGCTTCAGTCCTGTATTGCCAGCCCAGCCAAGTTTGTTTACCATTTTGTATTTCTTATGTTTTTCCACCTCGGGGTTGTTTATTTTGCCTTTGATTTTATTTTATTATTGATAAATAACCATTCACTCTGCATTTGGGTCCTCGATCCTTTTTCCCCTCACCGAACCATGACACCCAGTCATTCCTCTTCCAACTTGACCCATACACATGTTGTCAGATTTGACGACACAATCTTGATCTAAGCTGATCAACTAATATTTACTTTTGTACATTTGTAATGTTTGCAAATAAAAATAATTATCTTTTCGGCGGCTGCTGCTGTTTTCTGGTGGTCACATATTCAGCTGTGCCTGTATATACAGTAGGGGAAATAAATATTGAACACGTCATGTTTTTTCCTGGAAATAATATTTCTAAAGGAGCTGTTGACATGGAATTGAACCATATTTTAATAAAAACCCAAACATTACAAACAAAAATAAAACAAAATTTGAGTTATGTGTAATAGCAATGCACAGAAACAAGGAGAAAGTCATGAATTGTATTTAATAGTTTATATAAAAGGCTTGTTTGTAGACGGCAGCTTAAAAACGCCTCTCATAGAAGGCAGAGGGTTGTTGAACAACTGCTGAGAGACTTCGGCTGCTGTCTGGGCTTTCACTGCCTTTATACGCCGCCCTTCCTTCATGTGTTCAATACATTTTCCCTGTTTTTTTCGGATTTTTTTGGTTGTTACCAACATCAGGTGAACGGCACCTTTAAAAATATGTTTTCTGATAAAAATGCTGACATGTTCAATACTTATTTCTCCCACTGTATTGAGGAAGTCTTCAAGAATTAAATTAACTTAAATATCTTTTTTAATTGAATTAAAGGAATTTTCTCCAGGATAATCCAGCAGAGGTGGGAGTAAGGCCATGTCCACATATGTCAAGTCTTAACCTTCAAGTCTCAAGCATGTCAAGTCAATTCATGTGAGACTAAAGCAAGTCAAGTCTTTGCTTATTTCAAGCAAGTCAAGTCGTAGCTTGGATGAACTGTCAAGTCATTCACGCTTGATGATTTACCTGAACTTTTAGATTAAAATACAGTAGTTGAGGACTATAGCGGCGCATCTCCAATCGAAATAACAAATTCAAGTCTAGTCTCGAGTCACAAGTCAAGTCTTTTTTATATATATATTTGTCAAGCAGGGGTAAAGCAGTGGCGCAGTAGGTAGTGCTGTTGCCTCACTGAAGGTCGCTAGTTCGATCCTCGGCTCAGCTGATGTTTCTGTGTGGAGTTTGCATGTTCTCCCTGCGTTCGTGTGGGTTTTCTCCGGATGCTCCGGTTTCCCACACAGTCCAAAGACATGTGGTACAGGTGAATTGGGTAGGCTAAATTGTCCGTAGTGTATGAGTGTGTGTGAATGATTGTTTGTGGATGTTTCCCAGAGATGAGTTGCGGCTGGAAGGGCATCCGCTGCATAAAAACGTGCTGGATAAGTTGGCGGTTCATTCCGCTGTGATGACCCCAGATTAATAAAGTTACCAAGCCGACAAGAAAATGAATGAATGAATGAATGAATATTTGTCAAGCAAGTCTCAAGTCAAAATTTTTCCATATAAGTCGTGACTCAAGTCATGTGACTCAAGTTCTTAACCTCTGCAACCTGCTGTGCTGAACTATAATTGGATAAATTGGCAGTGGCCTGGTTATAGAGACCAAAGCAAAGACAGACACTCCAGCACAGAACACACATCCTAAAAGCAGAATATCTGACTTCTGCAATGTTTTTCAGATAAACAAGAATGTTCACTTAGCATGTTTCTTACATATCTGCAAACATATTATGATATTTCCAAAAATCCAAAAATGTTTGTTTGTATATTATTGATGTTGACTTATTTAACATATAACACTTATTTTAGCAAATTGCAGTAAAAGCTTTCTGGAATATTTTTACTATTTATAATAACCTCAAACCTCATTTATTCCTGTTCTGCAAGGCTGAATCTTCTGTATTGTTACGTCATTATTGTTACAGTCTTCAGGGTCACATGATCTATCATAAAGTTTTCTAATATGCTTATTTGCTGCTTAAGAAAAAAACAGCAACATTATCATCAGTGTTGAAAACAGATGTGCTTTGTGATTTATGTTATGATTACTTTGTGTTTTGTTTTGTGTGTGAGTGTTTTGTGAAGGACTACATGATCCCCATAGCCAGATTACTGCTGGGATTGGACACCACACCTGGATCTGGATACCTGTGTGCTGTGAGTGTTTTTTATTTTCTGCAGACCCGATGACTACTTCCTTGAGGCAATTGTGTTTCCCAATGGTGCACTATATAGGTTGAACCATTGACAAGTACAGTTATTCTAAAACGTCTTTTTGAATAGGGCTGCAGCATTAAGAAAAAAAATTCATTCTGATTATTATTGCAGCTTTATTTTTCACTGCAATGGGATATTAGTAACACTTTACAATAAGGTTCCCTTAGATCAGGGGTGTCCAAACTCGGTCCTGGAGGGCCAGTGTCCTGCTGAGTTTGCCTCCAAGTGTCCTGCTGAGTTTATCTCCAACTTGCTTCAACACACCTGCCAGGAAGTTTCTAGTATATCTAGTAAGAGCTTGATTAGCTGGTTCAGGTGTGTTTGATTAGGGTTAAAGCTAAACTTTCCAGGACACCGGCCCTCCAGGACCGGGTTTGGACATACCTGCCTTAGATAATGTATTATGAACAAATAATTAGCAATTACATTTATATTGTATTTATTCACCTTTGTTAAGAATATATTAACATGTGTGTAGATGCACATATGTGAGGCTGATCTCTGGATCCGCACATACGGGAGACTCTTCCAGAAGTTCTGCTCATCCAGTTCAGAGATTCCCATCGGAATCTACCGCACAGAATCACACGCACCACCTGAGGTACATATCTCTCTGTCTGTCTCTCTGTCTGTCTGTCTCTCTGTCTGTCTCTCTGTCTGTCTGTCCGTCTGTCTATGTATCTGTGTCTGTCTGCTTGTGTTTCTATCCATCCATCCATCCATCCATCCATCCATCCATCCATCCATTTATCCGTCTGTGTATCTATCTATCTATCTATCTATCTATCTATCTATCTATCTATCTATCTATCTATCTATCTATCTATCTATCTATCTATCTATCTATCTATCTATCTATCTATCTATCTATCTATCTATCTCTCTGTCTGTCTGTCTGTCTGTCTGTCTGTCTGTCTGTCTGTCTGTCTGTCTCTCTGTCTGTCTCTCCGTCTGTCTATGTATCTGTGTCTGTCTGCTTGTGTTTCTATCCATCCATCCATCCATCCATCCATCCATCCATCCATCCATTTATCCGTCTGTGTATCTATCTATCTATCTATCTATCTATCTATCTATCTATCTATCTATCTATCTATCTATCTATCTATCTATCTATCTATCTATCTATCTATCTATCTATCTATCTATCTATCTATCTATCTCTCTGTCTGTCTGTCTGTCTGTCTGTCTGTCTGTCTGTGTATCTGTCTATCAGTCTGTCTATCTATCTGTCTGTCTGTCTGTCTGTCTGTCTGTCTGCTCATCCGTTTATTTATCTATCTATCGGACTGTCTGTCCATCCTTCTGCTAAATTGGTTTTGCAGTTTTTGTGTGGAATTTTGTAATTGAATAAATAAATAAATAGATAAATAAGTGAATGTATGCATAATGTTTTTTTAAGTAGAGTACATAAGCTAAATGCATGAAACTTTTGTTAAAGTTTTACAATACAAATCAAACTTAAAATGTTACAGTGGGTCTCATATACATATCTACAAAGAAACCAAGAAAATGTTACTTTACGAACTGCATTGTATCATCTATACATTTGCGTATCGATAATATTACAGAAATAATGTTAAAGCAGAATACATTTAAATATATATACTGTGTAGTGTATAGATGCAGAATTTAATATTTTCAATTGTTTTGTGTGTTTCCATGGTTACCACTGCCTCCAGCTTCAAAGCTCAGTCAGCATAGACGGTTTAAACGACACTAGAGAGAAAGGCGAGGAGTCAAAGATCCTCACCCGGAGCTCCTCAAGCAGCGACCAATCAGATCACCCACTGCTGAGAAAGAAGAGCATGCATTGGACAAGACGTCTCAGCAGGCGGAGTGTAAAGCGGAGCGACTCCTCCCTCAGCTCCATCCAGCAGCGTCTGGGTGTGTTACGGCGCTCTGAGAGGGAGGAGCTCACTGAACTGGTCAGAAACCGCATGCAGCATTTAGGCCTGCACACTGGCGGATACAGTAAGCCACGCTTCTTTCCTAATTAATATTATATTAGCATAATTTATTTATTTTTAAAGGGATAGTTCACCAAATATGAAATGTACTCACTATTTACTAAGCGGCAACATCCCGTTTTCTCTCGTGAAGTTAATACGGAAGTAACTGAAATTGCAATTCATGGACTGGCCTTTAGGGGCTCTAGAAGTTCACTGAGTGCTATGCTAAATGGCCATTTTAACAGCTGATAAAAACATGTTTACAGCCGGGTACAACAGATGGTTTTGGTGTATATGGCTAATATTACCCGTCATGACAACTGTGAGGGGGTGAATTCTTTCATAACTCATCATTTATTATTACTCAATTATGTTGAGTTATATTAGGTCTGCATAAATAAGGGCATGGCCACTTGAGTGACAGCTAGTTCTCGCCGGTCACCATCATGTCACAGCTTATTCCGGCTGATTAGCCGCTGAGCTCGGCATATATATTGTTTTTTGGTTTTGTTTTATTTTGCTTCACACAGTCAATTGCCTTTTGGAATTATTTCTTACAGTTATCAGATAATATGGCATGCTGTGTGCACTTTATTGTGCTCACAAACCATTCAAGTGACCTCCTTTTCCAAAGTGAATGAAAGTCTCATTATTGAAATTTCTAGAACAGTCATCTGATTTTATAAATAGCCTTGCATTCACTAACACAGACTATATTTGTAAAGTATTTGCAAGTAATTTGCGTTTTCCTCATGTAGAAAAATGTCATTAGAACAATACTTAGAGGCTCAATGTATTACAGCAGTGTTTTTAAAAGACTTAACGCTTTATTAATAGAGTACACAACCAAGTACATGTGGTCAAAACACAAACGAGTCACAGGTAATGAAGTATTAAAAGTTTCATCCCCCCAAAAAAACCCATCTAAGCAAAATATTAGCTGCAGTGGCAGTTCTAGGAGGGCCAGGGGGGGCCAGTGCCCCCTTGTCAACAAGTTTTGACCACCTCCCCTCCTCCTCTGTGTCGCGCACACTCCCCTATCTCTGCTTTCCCTTGACTTTTGTCAGTGACGGTGCTGCGCGCATCAGTTTGCCGCATTCATCAGAAATTAAGCCCCACATTGACACAGGTAATAAGAAAAATTCAACTTCAGTCTTGTTCATGTTGTGAAACACTATTAAAACGTCCACTGTTGAATATATTAGACTTCTGTTTTCAATAGCGGTTTTAACACTTTAAATATAGGAAGTCCTCGGCTATGCAGAGGCTATTACTAATCAGAAATTGAGTGTACATAATTTTAAGCTAATAAATGCAGTCTTGAATTTACAAACAGACTGCAAGTACCAGAGAACGGATGTAACGCGTTGATAAAACTTCAGTTTCAGTTACGTTTGTGTAAAAGTAATATTCAACGTTTAGTTTTGCCTTCATTCGTTTTTTTTTCAGTCCTGACATAAAGCACAAGTCTTCAAACACAGGATTTTTTACAACACATTTTTAAATATAATTGTTTAACTATTCTAATAACTAGCTACTTTTTTGTCTTTCCCATGGTGACAGTGCATAATATTTGACTAGTTATTTTGAATGACAGTTGTATTCAGATTAAAGTGACTTAACTGTATGACTGGTTTGTTGTGTAGACAATCAAAAATAGACAGTAAATATTTCTTAAGGAGGCTAATAATACTGACCTTAATTTTTTTTTATTTCATTTTTTTTTATTAAAAACTGCTTTTATTCAAGACAAGCTGTAAGAAAAAAAAACTTCTAATGACTACTTATAATGACTGAATAATTTTTGTTTTTTAGAATATACTGTGAACATTTCCTTGGTTTGTTAGAGATCACTTGGAAAACATCATTTTAAATTAATGTGAGGGCAAAAAAATTGACTGTTAAAAACTTTATCTGGTAAAGTTTACATGTGCAAAAATGCAAATCCTTGATGTACTTGAATGTTAGAAAACGTGTCACCCTACAATACAAATTTACTTGTCAAATAAATTAACATGAAAGATTATTTTGAGTTTAAGTTATTTAACTAGCTTAACTAGACTACAGAGTTATGCATGAAAAAAATGATTTCGAATAATTGTTTAAGTAGTTTGTGATGTATGTTAAAGTGTGCCCCCAAAAGTACAAGTGGCCCCTGCCCGGCCCCCCCCCAGTTGCTCTGGTCTAGAACCGCCACTGATTAGCAGGCATCCATAGCTCCGCTAATGCTCCGTCTCTTTGCCCATGTTTGGTTGCCTGCGTTCAGCGTGATGATGCTCACACAAAATGGCAACTGTAGGCCACGCCCACTGTTAGCGTTATTTGCGCTCTTCAGAAGCTTATGGGTGACGTCACTGATACTGCGTCCATATTATTTACAGTCTATGTTATTTACTCACCTTTAAATGGTTCCTTTCAAACCTATACGAGTTTCTTCCTTCGGTTGAACACAAAAGAAGATATTTTGAAAAATGCTGGAAATCTGTAACCATTGACTTTAATAAGGGAAACTTTAATCAGGAAAACAAATGCTATGTTAGTGGTTACTAGTGTTTTTCTAAATACCTTTATTAGTGTTCAAAAGAAGAAAGAAACTTATAAAAAGTCTGGAACAAGTAAAGTTGGAGTAAATTATAATCAAATATTTTTGGGGGTGAACTTTTTAATCTAACATAGCAAACTGGAGGATCTATCCAATTCAAAATGTTTATTTTTTGCATGATAAAGAGGCTGTAACCACCACGACCCTCTCTTTTTGCAAATTCCTGATGGATAAAATCAAGCCCTGTCCTACTTTTCTCTCATATCATATTTCACTTGACTGTGTGAGATTAGGGAAATGAAACTGCAAATGTGGTATCCCGAATAAGTGGTTACATTTATAGTTATGGAAAAAAACAATGTCATTAATGATGTTTCCAGACTTGAACTTTGACTAAAAAAATACTTTGTTTTCTGTCTTGCACTTTTTTCCATTGGTTTAGAAGATGTCACAAATTTAACAGCCAGTGATGTGATGAATCGGGTTAATTTGGGCTATTTGCAAGGTAAAAGTCATCCTTTGCTCTATTTAATTTATTTATAGGGGACCTATTTTGCAAAAACCACTTTTATAGGGGGTTTAAAGACAGTTGCGCGACAATAGTGTGTGATTATAGTCAGTCTCTAATGGTAAAAATTAATTAATTCTATCTTTTATAATCACACTTGATAAGAAAAACACTTTGATTGACATTCTCCGTTTGTACGTGTCATCAGAAGGGGAAAGCCCCGCCTACTAGTCCCCATCTTTCCCTCATTAGCATAGATTGTTAGATTGAATTTTAAATCTGCCACTATACTGACACATTGGCATGTGTAGCCCTGCCCTCTTTTGAAAAGAGCACAATCTCATTTGAATTTAAAGTGACAGTCATTCACGCAGCACAGTTATCATCAAAGCCTAAAAAAGGGCAGTTTCAGAGAGTTATAAAACATTATTTGTGTGTTAATTTGAGCTGAAACTTCACATAAACACTCTAGGTACATCAAATCTTATTTTACATCTTGGAAAAAGTGGCATAATAGGTCCCCTTTAAACTCATGCAAGCCATATTCATACTCCGTGAGGATTTAAATCCCTTATTCCTTTCTATGTGTAAAAGCACATCCTTAAGTTTGACCTCTAACTCATGCAACATAGCACATAACAATTTGCAGTGTCTTACATTGTGGCATTAACTTTCATTTCTACTTGCTCTTCGCCTTTTCCTGTGAAACTTTAGCCACGCCCATGCTTCTTGAGTGACAGGTGTTTCCACCAATCTCTGTTGCAGATGAGTTGAATGACCAGCAGAACTCCATCTCATATGTGCTCATAAACCCCGCCCCCGACACACTGCTGCAGCTCAATGATGTCGTGTATGTAAAGCATTCTGACACAAAACACACAAATATACTCAAGTGCATATATTCTTATGAGCTGCATCATATTTAAAATGAATTGTAAGGCGTAAGTATATTATAATAGATAATAAAAATCGATTTTTAGAAATACAAGATTTTGTGTTTAAAAGACATTTATTAGACATCCAAACATAGATGTCATAGTTAAAACAATGATAAATTTGGGCTTTTAGTCAAAGTCATAGCATGACTATGAATCAACCAAGAACCACAGTTTCGTTACTTAAAAAAATCATATGGATGGCCTGGGAGTGAATATATTATCTGGAAGTGTACACTCACTGGCCACTTTATTAGGTACACCTTACTAGTACCAGGTTGGGACGCACTTTTGCCTTCAGAACTGCTTTAATCCTTCATGGCGTAGATTCAACAAGGTGCTGGAAATATTCTACAGAGATTTTGCTCCATATTGACAGGATAGCATCACACAGCTGCTGCAGATTTGTCGGCTACACATCCATGATGTGAATCTCCCGTTCCACCACATCCCAAAGGTGCTCTATTGGATTGAGCTCTGGTGACTGTGGAGGCCATTTGAGTACAGTGAACTCAATTATGTTCAAGAAATCTGAGATGATTCACGCTTTATAACATGAGTGCATTGTCCTGCTGGAAGTAGCCATCAGAAGATGGGTACACTGTGGTCATAAAGAGATGGACATGGTCAATAACAATACTCAGATAGGCTGTGGCGTTGACACAATGATCAATTGATACTAGTAAGCCCAAAGTGTGCCAAGAAAATATCCCCCACACCATTATGCTTTCATATTGTTGATGCCAAATTCTGACCTTACCATCCGAATATGACAGCAGAAATGGAGACTCATCAGAGCAGGCAACGTTTTTTCAATCTTCTATTGTCCAGTTTTGGTGAGCCTGTGTGAATTGTAGCCTCAGTTTCCTGTTCTTAGCTGACAGGAGTGGCACCCGGTGTGGTCTTCTGCTGCTGTAGCCCACCTGCCTCAAGGTTGGACATGTTGTGTGTTCAGAGATGCTCTTCTGCAGACCTCAGTTGTAACGAGTGCTTATTTGAGTTACCGTTGCCTTTCTATCAGCTGGAACCAGTCTGGCCATTCTCTTCTGACCTCTGGCATCAACAAGGCATTTGCACCCACAGAACTGCCACTTACTGGATATTTTCTCCTATTCAGACCATTCTCTGTAAAGCCTAGAGATGTTTGTGCATGAAAATTCCAGTAGATCAGCAGTTTCTGAAATACCCAGACCAGCCCGTCTGGGTTGCCATGTTCAAAGTCACTTAAATCCTCTTTCCTTCCCATTCTGATGTTCGGTTTGAACTACAGCAAATCGTCTTGACCATGTCTACATGCCAAAATGCATGTTATTGCCATGTGATTGGCTGATTAGAAATTTGCTTTATCGGGCAGTTGGAGAGTACCTGATAAAGTGGCCAGTGAGTGTATATTTTGCCTAAACTATTCCACAAAATCAATAATTTGTCCCTTGTTGCATCTGTGCAAGAAGACCATCACTTAAGTACTTAAACTGTAGGCCTTTTTAGGTTTTATTGTTGACTTTTGGTCACATTTAAATTAAATTAAATTAAATTAAATTAAATTAAATTAAATTAAAATCACACTGAACTGAGCTAAACTGAACTGAACTGAACTTAAACACTAAAAACTGAACTACCCTGATCCAGTTACTATGACCATTTAAGTGAAGCTGCTTTGACACAATCTATATTGTAAAAGCACTATACAAATAAAGCTGAATTGAATTGAATTTATTGCGTGTCAGGTTTACATAGGAGAAAATAATTTTTTTTTTTAAATTCATTTTCAAATAATTCAGTGTTGTTTAACAGAGATCAGATTAATTTCAACACATTTTTAAACAATATTTTTTATTACCTAATTTCTTTTGTTTTTCCCATGATGACGACAGAACATCAGATTTTACTTTATATTTTGCAGGATACTTCACTCCAACAAAGATTTAGGCCTAGCGAATAGGAAGTATGTACTCTGATTGCATATAAAGTTTCCCTTCGTTTGGATTTCAAACTTTTAACATAATTGAGCTAATAAACTTTGTGGTTAATTCTTGTTAGTTGAACAAAAATGAAACAAATAAAAATAAGATTTATGTAATAATATCAGTAAATCCAATGTGGATTCTTTTTAATTCATCTATTAATTTTATTAGTAATTTTGCCCCTGAATATTAGGTAAACCAATATCATAGCATTGAACTCATGGGATCTGGCTTTTTCTACAGCTAGATATACCATATATTTTATAATAAATAAGCTTAATAATAACATATTAAATCTAACGTATTTGACTTGATATGTTTCAGTGCTAGTATTCAGCGTAAGGTGACATTTAAAGGCTTAATTAGGTTAATTATGATAATTAGGCAAAGTTGAGATGACTAGCAAAGATGATTTAATAAAACTAAAAGAGATTGTTTTACGGTGCACACACAGATATTTCCATGCCAAGAATTACAATCTAAACTTCACTCATTATCTTCTGCAGGTTTTTGATTCGTCCGGATCCACTGGCTCACGTACCTGAAGCTCCGCCTGGACAGAAGCGCCGCTGCCGCTCCACCACAGACACACCAGAACTCAACTAGATTAAACCGGTCAGACGGAGAACTAGATCATTTACTAAAGGAGATTTAAAGCCATGGATTACAACGAGTGATATAAGCTAATGTAGGCACAAATAAGCTATAACTTCAAATTCAATATTAGTGATACATTAGTCTGAACACTGCATATAAATACATACAGTTGAGGTCAGAATTATTAGCCCCCTGTATGTGTTTCCCAGTTTCTATTTAAACGAGAGAAGATTTTCTTCAACACATTTCTAAACATAATAGTTTTAATAACTCATTTCTAAGACCTGATATTTTTTATCTTTGCCATGATGACAGCACATAATATTTGACTAGATATATTTTAGATATTCACAGTAGGGCGAATAATTTTGATTTTAACTGTATATATGAACATAGTAATAATCTTTAAATAAAATATTGTCAAATAAAGAGATAGTTCACCCAAAAAGGAAAAAGCTGTCATCATTTGCTCACGTTTCAAATGTTTATGACTTTCTTTCTTCTGTTAAACACTAAAGAAGATATTTTGAAAAATGCTGAAAACCAGTAACCATTGACTTCCATAGTAATTCTTACCATGGAAGTCAAAGATGGTATCCAGCTCTCTATATATATATCTGCTTTAGTGCTTTAGTGTTCACAGAATACAGAAACTCATAAAGGTTTATAACCACTCGAAAGTGAATAAATAGTGACTAAATTTCTATTTTTGATTGAACTATCCCTTTAATTTTACATGCTCAATTGACCTGTAGGGTCAGAAAGAGATCCTGATGATGAGAATGTGAAATGTGTGCTGTTGTAGATCAGACACTAGAGGGCGCTGATGTCAGCAGAAAAATAAACCTTTGAGATCATGTTTACAGATTAGCTTTGTGCTTAGGAGATTCAGGTTCTTATAGTTTTAATGGAGGCGTGCGACTTGTGTTTATGTTCATGTTTATTGCCTTACAGTGTTTTGCATTAATGAGGATTGCAAACCCAGTTCTAATTCTGTACAGTGGCCGCAAAACGTATGCACGAATGTCTTTGCTTTAGAACAAAATGTCAAACCCAGTAGCGTTCATTTTAAAGAAACATGCACAAAATAAGACACTTAAAGCCACTGCAAGAGCAAAGGATTCAGTTATTGTAATTTACTTTAAATGTCAACTAATATAATGTAAAAGTATGTGTTTTATATCAACTATTTTATATTATATATATTTAGTGCTGCAAAGATTCATTTCAATTAAGGGCATCCAAAATAAAAATGAAAAGTTTGACATATGTGGGTGTATATACAGTTATATATATACAGTTGAAGCCCCCTTGAATTATTAGACCGCTTATTTATTTTTTCCCCAATTTCTGTTTAACGGAGAGAAGATTTTATCAACACATTTCTAAACATAATAGTTTTAATAACTCAGTTCTAATAACTGATTTGTTTTATCTTTGCCATGATGACAGTAAATAATATTTGACTAGATATTTTTTAAGACACTTCTATACAGCTTAAAGTGACATTTAAAGGCTTAACTAGGTTAATTAGGTTAACTATGCAGGTTAGGGGAATTAGGCAAGTTATTGTATAACAATGGTTTGTTCTGTAGACCATTGAGAAAAAAATATAGCTTAAAGGGGCTAATAATTTTGTCCCTAAAATTATGTTTAAAAAATTAAAAACTGCTTTTATTCTAGCTGAAATAAAACAAATAAGAATTTCTCCAGAAGAAAAAATATTAACAGACATACTGTGAAAATTCCCTTGCTCTGTTAAACATCCTTTGTAAAATATTTTAAAAAGTATACATATATAATATTTAAAGATATACATTTTCAAAAATATATGCATGCATGTGTTTATACTACCTGACAAAAGTCTTGTCATTGATCCCAGTTGTAAGAGAAACAAATAATAACTTGACTTCTAGTTGATCATTTGGAAAAGTGGTAAAAGCTTGATTTTTCTGTTGAATCATCTGTTGAACTGTATCCCAATCATCACAAATACTGCAGAAGACCTACTGGAACTTGCATGAACCCAAGATTCTCACAGAAATCAGTCAAGTTTGGTGAAGGAGAAATCATGGTTTGGGGTTACATTCAGTATGGGGGTGTGCGAGAGATCTGCAGAGTGGATGATCAACATCAACAGCCTGAGGTATCAAGACATTTGTGCTGCCCATTACATTACACAGAGGAGAGGACAAATCCTTCAGCAAGATAACGCTTCTGCTCATACTTCAGCCTCCACATCAAAGCTCCTAAAAGCAAAGAAGGTCAAGGTGCTCCAGGATTGGTCAGCCCAGTCACTAGATATGAACATTATTGAGCATGTCTGGGGTAAGATAAAGGAGGAGGCATAGATGAATCAAAGAATCTTGATGAACTCTGGGAGTCCTGCAGGAACGCTTTCTTTGCCATTCCAGATGACTTTATTAATCAGTGATTTGAGTCAGTGCAGAGATGTATGGATGCAGTCCTCCAAGCTCATGATGGAGTCAGACACAATATTCATTCTGTCTCCACTGCAGCATGACTTTATATTTTATACTGGACATTACTTCTGTTAAGAGACAAGATTTTTGTCCAAGCAAAGTCAGACCTTACTGTCCTACTTAAATATAGGCATGATCATATTTTATTTTGCTAAAATAAGTGTAATCTAGAGGCCTTTGCTTTTCATATGAGCCACTTCTGAAACCAAATGATCAAATACAAGTCATTATTTGCTGTTCTTAAAACTTAGATAGACAGCAAGACTTTTGTCAGGTAGTGTTATTATATATAAAACATATATAGTACACTTAAATTGTCAAGACAGACTTTTCATTTTAGGTGTGATTAATCGCGATTAATTTTTACCCAGCACTATATATGATAGTATATTATGTTAAAAAAAAATTAAGAACTAATTAAAGTGCAACACTTTAAAGTAAAAACAATAGTGAGAAATGAAAACCAAATAAATGTTAACATATTTAATATAATAATAATATATACAGTGCTCAGCATAATTGAGAACACCCCATTTTGAAAATGAATATTTTGATCCATTTCTCAGTGAATATAGGCAATGTATTTGTAGACAGATTTCTTAAACAGATATATTTATTAGAATAATATTTTAGTCACCAGACATATTTAGAAATTGAAAGATAAAACAATTAAATTCCAGCAAAATATTACAAAAAATATTACAACCTACAAAATTTCTTAATTTTTTGCTTCTCTTGATTTTTCTCTTTTTTCAAAATTTGTATTTAATATTTTTCTATAACATATCAGTTTGCCTGTACTAGTTTTGGGATTTTATATCGTGAGTTATTTTGTAAGATGAGCTCCAGATATGGCTTCAGAACTGACTAATCTAATGTATATGCACAAATATAATATTGTAGAGCTTCCTATTAAAAATGAGGGGTGTACTCAGATATGCTGAGCACTGTGTATATTTCATTAAAAATATATAATATTCGACATGATTAAGAACGAGTAAAAGTGCAACAAAATCACGACTTTAAAGTTGGAAAACATTAGAAATGAAAGCCAGATATTCACAAAATATATTTAATAAACATTAATGCTTCAATACTACTTTACAGTGCAGCACAGTCGCCTCACAGCAAGAAGGTCGCTGGTTCGAGCTCTGGCTGGGTCAGTTGCCATTACCATGTGGAGTTTGCATGTTCTCACCGCATTCGCATGGGCTTCCTTCGGGTGCTCCGGTTTCCCCCACAAGTCTGAAAACATGTGGTACAGGTGAATTGGGTAAACTAAATTGTCCATTGTGTATGTGTATGAACGATGTATGGATGTTTCCCAGTGATGGGTTGCAGCTGGAAGGGTATCCGCTGCATAAAACATATGCTGGATAAGTTGGCAGTTCATTCCGCTATGGCGACCCCTGATTAATAAAGGGACTAAGCCGAACAGAAAATGAATGAATGAATGATGCTCTACAATAATAAAATCAGCAGCGTTTTATTACACTGACATTTGAATTTTCCTACTTTTGGGGTCACTGTATGATGTATGAGCTCCATTCTAGCCAATATTATTAGTGTTGTGCACATTTGTTTAGTTTAAATTAGACTCAGATGTCTACCTGCCAGTAATAATGACATGTGCAATGAGCTGATATTGTGTTTATAATGTGCGCTGTGTTTATATAGAGCGTGAGTTGTACGTCAGATATTTTTGTGATTTTGGTGCCTTTTAAAATTAAAGTGTTTAAAGCATCTTACTTTAGTGTGTGTGTGTGTGTGTGTGTGTGTGTGTGTGTCTGTGTGTTTGTGTGTGTGTGTGTGTTTAATAGTGTAAGAATAATGACGCACGGTGTGCCCACTTTGAAGTGGTGATCATGTAAAATTGGAGCAAGTGCCAACGCGCACACACACACACACACACACTTAATCCCAACACATAATCATGCTAACACACACAAACAAAAACATACATGCACGCTCACGCAAACACGCGTACAAATAAACCCATGCACACACTCACAAGCACGACACATCAAACACACACTTATGCAAACACACATACACACACTAACGCAAATAAACACACATACTCACACAAACACACACACATACAATAAACAAGACTCACAAACACACACATATACAACACATATGCACACTTACACAAACAAACACTCAGGAAAACATACTAACGCAAACACACACAAACACAAACACACCCATGCAACCAAACACACACAACACGCATGCACACTCACGCAATCACACACACACACACACTTAATCCCAACACATAATCATGCTAACACACACATATGCATACACAACACACACACACACACACACACACACACACACACACACACACAAACAAAAACATGCATGCACGCTCACGCAAACACGCGTACAAATAAACCCATGCACACCCACACATACACACTCACAAGCACGACACATCAAACACACACTTATGCAAACACACATACACACACTAACGCAAATAAACACACATACTCACACAAACACACACACATACAATAAACAACACTTACAAACACACACATATACAACACATATGCACACACAAACAAACACTCAGGAAAACATACTAACGCAAACACACACACACACACAAACACAAACACACCCATGCAACCAAACACACACAACACACATGCACACTCACGCAATCACACACACACACACACACTTAATCCCAACACATAATCATGCTAACACACACATATGCATACACAACACACACACACACACAAACAAAAACATGCATGCACGCTCACGGAAACACGCGTACAAATAAACCCATGCACACCCACACATACACACTCACAAGCACGACACATCAAACACACACTTATGCAAACACACATACACACACTAACGCAAATAAACACACATACTCACACAAATACACACACATACAGTAAACAAGACTCACAAACACACACATATACAACACATATGCACACTTACACAAACACACACTCAGGAAAACATACTAACGCAAACACACACACACACACACACAAACACACCCATGCAACCAAACACACACAACACACATGCACACTCACGCAATCACACACACACACACACACACACTTAATCCCAACACATAATCATGCTAACACACACATATGCATACACAACACACACACACACACACACACAAACAAAAACATGCATGCACGCTCACGCAAACACGCGTACAAATAAACCCATGCACACCCACACATACACACTCACAAGCACGACACATCAAACACACACTTATGCAAACACACATACAGACACACTAACGCAAATAAACACACATACTCACACAAACACACACACATACAATAAACAACACTCACAAACAAACACATATACAACACATATGCACACTTACACAAACACACACTCAGGAAAATATACTAACGCAAACACACACACACACACACACACACACACACACACACACACCCATGCAACCAAACACACATGCACACTCACGCAATCACAAACACGCAACCAAAGATACACAACACACATGCACACTTACACAAACACACACTCAGGAAAACATACTAACGCAAACACACACACACACCCATGCAACCAAACACACACAACACACATGCACACTCACGCAATCACACACACGCACCAAACAAACACAACACACATGCACACTTACACAAACACACTCAGGAAAACACACTAACGCAAACACACACGTACAAACAAACACATATGCACACTCACACACATACACGCATGCACATTAATGCAAACACAAGTAAACAACCACACACACACACTCATGAAAGCACACTCACGCAAACACACACATACACACAAACGCATACACAACACACATACACATGCGCACACACTCATGCATACACACACATTCACTCACAACACACTCATGCAAACACACGCTCACTTAAACGCACTCGCATGCAGACACACTCACACAGATGCACAAACAAATACTCATAGTCACATGAAGACACGTACAAACAGACAATAACACAAATATATACACACTCACATGCACACAGATACAAAAACCCACAGACACACATACTCACCAAAACACACTCTCACACAAGCAGACACACACTCACACACTGCTGAGTGATGTAGTTTCGGTCGACAGGTCTGAGCAGGAGGGCGAGACTGGGAGGCGTGTGAACGGCAAGGTGTGTGTGAGGGAAAAATCCATGGAAAAGTGTGTGTGTGTGCTTGTTTGTTTAAGAGTGATGAATTATTGGACATGAGAGGGAATTTAGTATCTCTCTCTCTCTCCCTCTCCCTCCCTCTCTCTCTCTCTATCTTTTCTCTGGGATATACAAGTGAATCTTCAGTCTGGTGACTTCTCTTGACCCCAAGTGTAGTTTAAAAACAAACATTATTTGAATTTACTGAGTACACAGTTTAGTTAGATGCATTGTAAATATATCAAAATAGCATATGACATACAAGTTCGTATTTGAATTGCTCGTTAATGCAAATTTCTAATCAGCCAATCACATGGCAGCAACTCAATGCATTTAGGCATGTAGACATGGTCAAGACGATCTGCTGCAGTTCAAACTGAGCATCAGAATAGGGAAGAAAAGGGGATTTAAGTGACTTTGAACATGGCATGGTGCCAGACGGGCTGGTCTGAGTATTTCAGAAACTGCTGATCTACTGGGATTTTCATGCACAACCATCTCTAGGGTTTACAGAGAATGGTTTGAAAAAGAGAAAATATCCAGTGAGCGACAGTTCTGTGGGTGCAAATGCCTTGTTGATGCCAGAGGTCAGAGGAGAATGGCCAGACTGGTTCCAGCTGAAAGAAAGGCAACAGTAACTCAATTAAGCACTGGTTACAGATGAAATCTGCAGAAGAGCATCTCTGAACACACAACACGTCCAACTCTGAGGCTGATGGGCTACAGCAGCAGAAGACCACACCGAGTGCCACTCTTGACAGCTAATAACAGGAAACTGAGGCTACAATTCACACAGCCTCACCAAAACTGGACAATAGAAGATTGGAGAAACGTTGCCTGGTCTGAGGAGTCTCCATTTCTGCTGCAACATTCGGATTGTCTGGTCAGAATTTGGCGTCAACAACATGAAAGCGTGGATCCATCCTGCCTTGTATCAACGGCTCAGGCTGCTGGTGGTGGTGTAATGGTGTGGGGGATATTTTCTTGGCACACTTTGGGCTTATTAGTACCATTTGAGCATCGTGTCAACACCACAGCCTGCCTGAGTATTGTTGCTGACCATGTCCATCCCTTCATGACCACAGTGTACTCATCTTCTGATGGCTACTTCCAGGGCCATGTCTTCCAGTGTGAATCGTTTCAGATGGTTTCTTGAACATGACAATGAGTTCACTGTACTCAAATGGCCTCCACAGTCACCAGAGCTCAATCCAATAGAGCACCTTTGGGATGTGGTGGAATGGGAGATTGGCATCATGGATGTGCAGCAGACAAATCTGCAGCAACTGTGTCATGCTATCATGTCAATATTGAGCAAAATCTCTGTAGAATATTTCCAGTACCTTGTTGAATCTACACCACGAAGGATTAAAGCAGTTCTGAAGGCAAAATTAGGTCCCAACCAGGTACTAGTAAGGTGAGTGTACATTTTGAAATATTGTAAAAATGTATATTTTACTCAACCATTGGAATTACAAATATGTACATATGTTCAGATATAAAATCATTTACACATAGTTTGGGGTTTGGTTTGTATTATTATTATTAAGTTGACATGTACTTGCAAAGTTTCTTATAGTCAGTTAAATGTCTGATGAAATAGCAGTATCAGCAGATATTAAGCAGACAGACTACTTATACTCAACTGGACTATCAAAATAAAGTGTTGCCAATATTTCAAAATATTATATATATATATATATATATATATATATATATATATATATATATATATATATATATATAGTTGAAATTTCAGGGGGGTTGAAGAATTGTTAGCCCGCTATTTATTTTTTCCCCAATTTGTTTAACGGAGAGAAAACTTTTCAGCACATTTCTAAACATAATAGTTTTAGTAGCTCATCTCTAATAAAAGATTTATTTTATCTTTGCCATGATGACAGTAAATAATATTTGACTAGATATTTTTCAAGACACTTCTATACAGCTTACAGGTTAACTAGGCAGGTTAGGGTAATTAGGCAAGTTACTGTATAACGAAGGTTTGTTCTGTAGACTATCAAAAACATCGGGTTAAAGGGGCTAATAATTTTGTCCTTAAAACAGTGCTTAAAAAACTTAAAGGGGCTAATAATTCTGACCTTAACTGTGTATGTGTGTGTGTATGTATTTCATATATATATATATATATATATATATATATATATATATATATATATATATATATATATATATATATATATATATATATATATATATATATATATATATATATATGAAAGCAATGTTTTGAAATATAATTCAAGAGTTCAGTAAAATCCAAATATGAACTTGCATGCATGCATCAGATTTCTATGTGGGACCATTTGTACAACTAGTTTTCCAACAAACACCACTGTTAAACCATGATTAGCGTAGCAAAACCATAGTTCATTTATGGGTGCCATGCTTTAACCACAGAAGCTTTTGGTGGCATTTGTAGCAAATCAATGGTTATTATTAGTAAGCAATATAAAAGTGTTTTCATCTTAGAAAATCACATTTTTGTCATCATGATTCATAACTTGAAGTTTTCAAGTAGTCACGAGTGTTTCTAAACGCCGGCACAGTCGATATAAACACTCTCTTTGTTGAAGAAAGTTTTTTTTTCTTCTTCGCTGCAGTTTTCCCACGTTAAATCCTTAAAACAAATGATGCAGGAAGAAATCCCCTTAAGCTACGAACAATTCTGTGAGCCCGCAAGTCCATAATCAACTATAAACAGTGATTAATAACGGCAAACCCGAAACAGCGAGTCAGAAGTGTTTAGAGGAGCGGCTGGAGTGTTTGACTGATCTCCAGATGTTAATCTGATCTGCTGGAGGTGTTTTTTTTTTATAGTGGCGTGTCATTATAGCTGAAGTGTGACGCCTCAGGCCTCAACCTGCTCTCACAATCACCTCAGGCTGAGAGATTCAGCTTCCACAACACTAAACATACACACAGACAGATATTCTCCTTAAGCATGAACAATATAAAGGAACAGTTCAGCCAAACATTTATATTCAGTCGTCATTTACTCAGCCTATCTAAACTTGTTAGTTTTTTCTTCTGTTGAACACAAAGGAAGATAAACGGAAGAGTGCTGGAAACAACAGCCATTGACTTCCATATTAGGAACAAGTACTGCTATGGAAGTCAATGGCAATGTTTTGTGTATAACACAAGAAAGAAAATAATAATAAACATCTAAAACCTTTATTAAATGGTGTGGAAATTTCCATTTTTGGGCGAATTATCTCTTTTAGATCTTCAATTTTCTTGGTAACATAACTTAAAATATTTTTGTCCATATTTCCTTAAGTGTCTCAATGTTGTTTGAGGTGCAAGGCCAATGTTAGTACTGTGATTTTTATTGACATCTTTTTAGTTGTTTCCCCATCAGTTATGTACATTAGAGATTTATGTTACATCTGATGTTGATAAACAATGCTTATTTTATGACTTTAATTTTATGCATGTTACCATACTGGTGTTTAGTAGCTGTGTGAATGACATTGAGCACCTTCTATACACCGATGCTTGTGGAAAAAGTAGTTTGTGATGAGCGTTAGCTCATTATGTAACGTTCACACCACCACCTGCATTTGGCTGTGTTAACGTGTCTATCTGTGTGACAAAAGATGTGTTGATGTTGGTTATTCATAATACAGACATTCATTCATTTATTCACTCATTCATTCATTCATTCATTCATTCATTCATTCATTTTCTTGTCGGCTTAGTCTCTTTATTATTCCGGGGTCGCCACAGCAGAATGAACCGCCAACTTATCCAGCAAGTTTTTACGCTGCGGATGCCCTTCCAGCCACAACCCATCTCTGGGAAACATCCACACACACATTCACACACACACTCATACACTACGGACAATTTAGCCGACCCAATTCACCTGTACCGCATGTCTTTGGACTGTGGGGGAAACCGGAGCACCCGGAGGAAACCCACGTGAACGCAGGGAGAACATGCAAACTCCACACAGAAACACCAACTGAGCCAGCCGAGGCTCGAACCAGCGACCTTCTTGCTGTAAGGCGACAGCACTACCTACTGCGCCACTGTGTCGCCGTAATACTTGCTATAGTTACTGTTTTTACATTACTGTGATAGTTAGGTTTAGGCGTTAGACGTTAATAAAATAATATAAAATAATTCCTGCTAACAGGGCTTTTGGCGCAGTAGGTAGTGCTGTCGCCTCACAGCATGAAGGTCGCTGTTTCGAGCCTCGGCTGGCTCAGTTGGTGTTTCTGTGTGGAGTTTGCTTGGTCTCCCTGCATTCGCGTGGGTTTCCTCCAGGTGCTCCGGTTTCCCCCACAGTCCAAAGACATGCGGTACAGGTGAATTG
>NC_133196.1:5695000-5727500 GCF_049306965.1 Danio rerio | reverse complement strand
ATGACTTGTGTCCTCATAATTCGAAATGCTTAAAAATCATACTTAATAGGGTATTAAAAATTTGGCAAAGGTATCCTGTTAAGGATAAGGCTTAAAAAGTAAGGGCATATATTAGTTTTTACTTTATAAAATACATAAGTCCTACAGAGAGTCCTCATAAACCACCAAAACTTTGTGTGTGTGTGTGTGTGTGTATGTGTAAGTGTTTGTGAGGGTTTGTTTCTCAGCTGTTCGCTGTATCATTTTCTCTAAGTCTCCGACAACTGCTGTCCAGACCTCGCCCTGGGTTTGGTCCTCTCACTTTCCAAAAACAGCCTCCTTGAACACTCCCGGGGCTTTGCAGACTTACAGAGCGTGTGTGTTGTGTGTTTCTGCCAGCGTCTTGTGGGCGGGGTTCAGCATGTGCTTCAGTCGTCGCTCACACTTTGTCCTTGAGAGAAACTCCTGCGCTCAGCGTCTCCAAAATATCTGACAGCATTCTGCTCATAGTGAACTAGTGTGTGTGTCTGACCTCTCTCTCTCTCTCTTCATCCTCTGCCTTCTATCTTTACTCTCTCTTTCTTCATCTGCTTTCTTTCGTCCATCATATAACATTTCACTGCTCACTCTCACTCATTTACATTCACACAGTGCACGGCATACACTGCCTGACAAAAGTCTTGTCGCCTATCCAAGTTTCAGGAACAACAAATAATACCTTGACATCTAGTTGATCATTTGGTATCAGAAGTGGCTTATACGAAAGGCAAAAACCTCTAGTTTATGCTTATTTCACCAAAATAAAATATGATCATGCCTTGATTTTTAAATCTTTAAGTAGGACAGTAAGGTCTGACTTTGCTTAGACAAAAGTCTTGTCACAGAACAGAAATAATGTCCAGTATAGAATATAAAGTCATGCTGCAGTGGAGACAGAATGAATATTGTGTCTGACTCCATCATGAGCTTGGAGGACTGCATCCATACATCTCTGCAATGACTCAAATAACTTATTAATAAAGTCATCTGGAATGGCAAAAAAAGCGTTCATGCAGGACTCCCAGAGTTCATCAAGATTCTTTGGGTTCATCTTCAATGCCTCCTCCTTCATCTTACCCCAGACATGCTCAATAATGTTCATGTCTGGTGACTGGGCTGGCCAATCCTGGAGCACCTTGACCTTCTTTGCTTTCAGGAGCTTTGATGTGGAGGCTGAAGTATGAGAAGGAGCGCTATCCTGCTGAAGAATTCACCCTCTCCTGTGGTTTGTGATGTAATGGGCAGCACAAATGTCTTGATACCTCAGGCTGTTGATGTTGATCATCCACTCTGCAGATCTCTCGCACGCCCCAATACTGAATGTAACCCCAAACCATGATTTCTCCTTTACCAAACTTGACTGATTTCAGTGAGAATCTTGGGTCCATGCGGGTTCCAGTAGGTCTTCTGCAGTATTGTGATGATTGGGATGAAGTTCAACAGATGATCTATCAGAAAAATCCACTTTTTGCCACTTTTCCAAATGATCAACTAGAAGTCAAGTTATTATTTGTTGCTCTTACAAGTGGAACCAACGACAAGACTTTTGTCTGGTAGTGTACACTGAAAAAAAAATTTCTTTGCATTTACTACTTTTTTTAAGGTAAGTGGTTGCAAATAATTTATATGGGCTGAATTTAAGCAAACAAATTAAATTTAGTAATGCTCAACTTATTTTGTTTGTTTAAATTCAGCCCATAAACATTGTTTGCTACCACTTACCTTACACTGTTAATAAATGCTGAGTTCCACACAATTCCTTCATGATGTCCCAACTCAAATCGATTAAGTTAACTTAATTGTTTTTCCAAATTTAAGTGGATCGAACATTAAACAATTAAGTTGTCCTTAAAGAACTCAAGAACTGTGTTGATTCAGCTCATTTGAAATAAGTAGTTTGAACAAGCAGCAAAAAAAAATTCTGAGTGTATAAATTTTTGTAAAAAATATTAATTTACTCTTGTTTTTTGTTGCTTGCATTTATGCATTATAGGGATTTTGAATTGCATTATGGGACTTCGACCTCTGCTCCGAATAAAGTTATATTCAGAGACCTGAGAAGACCAGACCAGACCAGACCTGAAGAGAATCTTTGGCCACTGATCTGAGAGCGAGATCTGTGAGATATTCAGAGGCTGTTCGGAGATAAATGCTGAGACTGCTGAAATATGAGATCTTTATATACACACTCAAACAAACACACAGTTGTTTACCTGTCTGAGGAGGTTATCAGGTGATTCCAGCATTGATAAACGTGTGTGTGCGTGCTTTAAAATAACAGCTTAAAAAATTGGAAAAAAAATAAATCTGATTTGCGTTCAGATGAGTTTGCAGTAGTCTTTTCTATGTCTATTGTGAGGGGAGGGCAGGAGTGGGCGTGGCCAGCAGGGGAGAAGGAGGGAAGCGAACAACTGTTGTCAGTTAGCTCACAAAATGAGACACAAACGCATGACTTTATAGTTTACAAAGTTGAATTGCAAAGGAATAAAAAAAATAATGCCCTGCTACATTTGTTATTCGTAATTTCATATACAGATAACCACAATTTATATAATTCTAAAGATAATCGTGTTCATGTAAACACTATAAATGAGGACTTCTCCCTCAATCCCTGGGTTTGAATGCAGACTGTATTTTAACCATTAGCCCTGCTGGTTATCTACAGGATTTAGACTAACACAGCAGCACGGAGATGTGTCTAAATGTCACTTGCAGTTTTGCGCTACATCGCCGATTTTGATCCGCCCCAAAAATCATTTTCAACCCGGAAGCTGAAATTAGCTGACAAAAGCTCAAAATGACCCAGTTTTCCCCACAATTAAAGCTGACAAGTGCTAACATGGTCTTAACTGATGCTCAACACACACAAATCTGTTAAAATCTATTAAAAAAAAAAATTAAAAAGTACTCAAGTGTTGCTTCAACCTTTAAAACAGTGTTGTTTTGAATAGGTAGTTTAAACAAGCAGCAAAAAGTCATTTTGAGAGTGTTTACAGGATATTTCAGACTTTTTTTAAGTCCTAAATAAGGTTTATGTGATAATTGTGGTCATTATGGATGATTCTGCTCTTCATGATCGCTCTGAGAGTCTGTAAAGGCATTGGGGATGTGAGCGTCAGTTTTTACAGTCACTCTTTCAGCCGTTCACGTCTCCGTTCTCTCTCTTCGGTGTGAATTGAGCTTGTTTCCTGCCATCAAGCTGGAAGCGTCTCCATTCTCACCAGCAAACATTTACACAGCGGACTGGGAATCACTTCAGAACTGTTAGGAGTAAACATCTTTCCTGAATGTTTAAAGATTTCTGCAGTGTAAACAATATCTGTTCGTTAGCAGGTTCGCTATTTTGTGATTCACAAGTGTTTTCTGTTTATTTACGGTTGTGAATTGCATTATGAGAGCTTGATCTTTTGTTTGGCCTCTTTTGATGTTGAAAATTCAACTCTACAGTTTAACAAAGTGACTTTTATAGACATTTTAGATCTCATCATTTTTAATAATATAATGTTTAAGAAATAATATACAGAGAAATTCAATTCATCTTCATTTGTATAGTGCTTTTACAATGTAGATTGTGTCAAAGCAGCTTCACATAAAAGATCATAGTGAATTGAAACAGTTTCAGTTCGGTTTTCAGTGTTTAAGTTCAGTTCAGCTTAGCTCAGTTCAGTGTGGTTTAATAATCACTACTGAGAGTCCAAACATTGAAGAGCAAATCCATCGATGCACAGCTCTACAGATCCTGAACCATGCAAGCCAGTGGCGACAGCGACGAGGAAAAACTTTGATTGGCGAAAGTGAATAATTAAAAAAACCTCAAGAGAAATCAGGCACAGTTGGGCACGACCGTTTCTCCAATGGAGAATGAGTGTGTAAACTAATATGTAAAAACTGTACTGGCAGTTTATTTTAAAGGGTTTTATAGCATAATATACAACATTTACCCAGACAATATATCACTTTAAACAATTAAAAACGGTTATAAATGTCACTTTGTAGAATTTTTTATGTTTAAAGGTTGCTGGAAGAAAGATCAAGATCTCATAATGCAACTCAAAAACATAAATAAACAGAGAAAAATAAAAACACAAATAACAAAATATGAAAAACTGCTAATTTATGAATATTTTTACAGGATTAACATTCTGAAATTCTAAATTCTTAAATATTTTTTCTTTTTATTGGTATATATTCAGCAGTTTTTGTATAAATGTTCTATAAACTGATTCTAACACTGATAATAAAAAATAAATATTTTGCATTTTAGTTCAAATAGAAAAAGTTATTTCACAATATTAATAGTCACAATTTAATGCATGTTTTATAAATACAGTCTTGGTAAACAGAAAACAAATAATTAAATAGTTTACAGTTAAAATTAGTTAATTATTTATTTATTTATGCAAGTAAAGGGGCCCTATCATACACCCGGTGCAATGTGGCGCGACGCAATTGTTGTTTGCTAGTTTTAGCTTGACGCAAAAGTCATTTTGACATTTTGCATTCTAAACACAAAACCATTCGCAGTATGGTGCAAGATGGTTTTGGCGCGATTTTTTGCTATTTTCAGATCAGCGCAACACTCACTCGTATTGCGCCACGTTGTTTAATGGTGAGATGTTCAAACACCTTCTGTTAATTTTAAAACATCACAGAGTACATTTGCTCACTCAAGGATTCTAGAAACATTCTAAAATGGAACATTCCGTTAATGCGTGTAATATTCCGAAGCCTTTTCAAACAATCGCACATTCTGATGATGTTGTCACAACACAATGGGAACGTTAGCAGAATGATCTTACAACATCATTTGGTGAACGGTGTTGTTTGTAAAGACTGCGGGCAGATTTGTGCTGTGTTTACACATTAACTGTAGGGTGAACCGTACAGGCATGCTCCGCTCAGATCTGCCATTTCTCCAGTGGGGGTTTTGTGTCTGTCATCAGCTTTACAAATGCAAATAAAGCTGTATTATTGAGGAGGAGGAGCACACAGATGCATGAGGGCTGCAAGCGAGGACTCGTTCACAGTGTGAATGTGTGAGATTCAGCAGCTGATTATCGTCCTGCACTCATTCATTCTTTGATCAGGACATGTTAAGGGCAAGTTAACCTGACTATTCTGCTCTGCTGCGTTGCGCAAAAGCATCTCAAGTCCGACAAACACAATAAAGTCCATTGAACATGTGTTCTTATGTCCACACATTTTCCCAAAGGACAAACATTATAAGCATTTAAAAAATGGTATTGTTTGTTTGAATTACTTATTTAAAATGAGCTGAAACGACACAATTCTTGAGGTTTTTTGGGGGGCAACTGAATTGTTTAATGTTCAAACCACTTAAATTTGTTCAACTAAGGTAATCGATTTGGTTCGGGACATCATGAATGAATTGCATGGAACTCTGCATCCTTCACAGTGTTTGTAATGCCAGGCAGTGTGTGGTTGCAAGGTGATGACTAGGATATTGTTTGTTGTTGCTTTTGTTTATTGTAGTTCCTAGGTTAAACTGTGTGGCTGTTGAACAATTGCATGGTTTTCTGGGGTCTTAGGCCGTACTCACACTAGGTACAGTTGCCTCGAACCGAGCCAAAGCACGCTTGTCCCCCCTCCCGTCTCCCCCGGCGGCCCGCGCTCACTCCACAAACGGGCTTCGGCTAGCTTACGTCATCGCTGCTGGGTTGTTCAGTGAGAAGCGCTCTCTCATCTCTCACGCAGCACAGTGGAGATTTCTCTAGTTATATCGTTTCAGTCGTTTGATATGCCGTCAAATATTTCGCCAAACAGTCCTTAGGGATTCGGGGACACGCAGTCAGATATTTCGCAGAACAGATCCGCCACTTTTGGCGCTCATAAACAATCATAAAGCCCTCGTGCTGCAGGAATGAGGAGGTCTGCTGAAGGTGCAGCTGTCATGCTGTGAGGAGTTCTCATCTTTAATAAACTACGGCAGTTTGCGTTCACTGAACAGTAAGAATGATTAATAAATCCATATGAAACAGTCCCTTAAAAGTCACGTCTCGCTTTCAGTTTCGGGCTTTGGCGCGTTTTGCACTCACACACAAGCGTACAACGCCCAAGTGAACCAGGTTCAGGCACACCTCTTCCAACCGGGCCAGGGCCAGCCAAGTGAACCGTGCTTGAGCCCAATTCAGCCCACTCACACTTCTCAAACGATCCGGGAAACGGGCCTGGGCACGGTACGGATGGCATAGTGTGAGTAGGCCCTAACATGTTTTATGTATTGTTCAATTCACTTTAATTTGTAAAAACTAATAGTTTAAATTAATTATTTCATGTTGTCCCAACACAAATCAATTGTGTGGAACCCAGCATTTATTACAGTGAATAAAAACAATACAGAATCTTGAAGTTGATCAGGATAAGATTAGATTTTATATGGGTAGTAAAATTCACTTATAAATTGCACTGGAATAAGGATATGAAATCAACCTTTAAATTAGCTTTTAGTTTAAGGTCTCTTTTTCTCAAGTAATAATGTTAATTAAACCTATAGAAATTAATTATTTAATTAATTAAATATGTATTAATTTATCTGGGTCTATATGAGATATTGGTCATTTTTAATGAAATCGTGAATTACCGGTAAGTATTTATTTATATACAATTGTTTTCTTTGTTTAAATAAGATACGATACTGGCAATTTTAAACAAAAGTTAAATATTTATTTATCTATTTATTTATTTATTTATTTATGTGTGTGGATTCTGAGTTATTTTTATTTATTTATTTATTTATTTGTTATTTTTATTTATTTATTTATTTATTTATTTATTATTTTTATTTATTTATTTGTTATTTTTATTTATTTATTTGTTTTTTTATTTATTTATTTATTGTTTTTATTTATTTATTTATTTTATTTATTTATTTATTTATTTGTGTGTGTGGATTCTGAGTTATCGGAAATTTTAAATAAATCTTCAATCAACTTTTATTTATGTGTTTATGTGAACTCTGTTTATGTGAATTTAACATTAATTTGAAATCTGATTTATTTATATGCACAAATTTGTATCTAAGGCATTGGTAATTGATTTATCTATTCAATATACTCTAAGAAGCTATTCAGTACAAAATCTGCTTATTTAATGATGTATTTTTCAAATGAATAAATTTATGCCACAATGATTGTTACCATGATCAGTTACACCATAATATTTGCATATTTAAATGAAATCCATGTCTTTGTAATGTAAACATACTAATCATTTCTAGAAATGTAAAGAAATCTTAATGTATTTGTTTGAGTTCATTGCATAAACATACCTCCCACACACATAATACATAACTCAGTGTAACTCATATATATATATGTGTGTGTGTGTGTGTGTGTGTGTGTGTGTGTGTGTGTGTGTGTGTGTGTGTGTGTGTGTGTGTGTGTGTGTGTGTGTGTGTGTGTGTGTGTTTATTTATTTATTTTTTTGCTGTTTTATTTAAAGTGTTTGATTCATTTTTACAAAGATCAAAATGATTATTTTTTTTATTTATGGTTACAATGCATTTAATAATGGATTAAAATTATTATTATTAAATTATTAATGCTATTATTACGTTTACATCTTTCAGCAACAAAATGTGTTTTTTTGTCTGCTTTTCTTACCCTTTTTAAGCCTGTTTGTTTAAGTTTACTCCATAAAGGTACTTCTACTTATACCATACATTTAATGAAATTTATTAGCATCTTTCAGCAACAAAATGTGTTTTTGTTGACTTTTTGTCTTTTTTTTTTTGTTTAAGTTAATTGCGCAAAGATACTTCTACTTACACACACTTATATATACTGTATATAACTCAGTGTCTATGTAAAATATTGGTAATTTTAAGTGAATTAAACTCAAATCAACATTTAATTTATTTCACATTTCATTTAAATCAATATATATGCTTCACGTGTTCACTCTTCACATAATTTGCAGCAGGTTTTCATTAAATAACAGCACAGGCTCATTCTGTATATTTACCCCTATTCTGGAAAGCGCCAAATACATCCCAGGAGCAATGTTTTTATTTTATTTTATTATTATTATTATATATATTTTTTTTTTGCAGTTTTTGTCTCGTGAATCCACAAGGTCGCTGTGTATGCTTTTGGGGATCTTAAATTTCTCTCACGAGTGCCATTCCAGCCTGCTGTGGTCACGTAAATCCACCAGAGGTCAAATGACTGACTGACTGATTGACTAACCGATCGACTTACCAACTCTCCCCCTTCCCTGATAGTGTTTTCAAAAACAACAACTGACCTGCCCACTACCTTCCCTAAACCCAACCAACAGTGTTTTCAAAAGCACCGATTGACCGGCCCACCGCCTTTCCTAAACCCAACCGCCAGTGTTTTCAAAAGCACAGATTGACCCGCCCACCACCTTCCCTAAACCCAACCGCCAGTGTTTTCAAAAGCATCAGTTGACCTGCCCACTCACTTCCCTAAACCCAACAAACAGTGTTTTCAAAAGCACCGATTGAACCGCCCACCGCCTTCCCTAAACCCAACCGCCAGTGTTTTCAAAAGCACCGATTGACCCACTCACCATCTTCCCTAAACCCTACCGGCAGTGTTTTTAAAAGCACGATTGACCTGCCTAATGTCTTCCATAAACCCAACCGATAGTGTTTTCAAAAGCACACATTGACCCGCCCACTGCCTTCCCTAAACCCAACCAACAGTGTTTTCAAAAGCACCAATTGACCTGCCCACCACCTTCCCTAAACCCAACCGACAGTGTTTTTAAAAGCACAGGTTGACCTGCCCACTCAGTTCCATAAACCCAACCGACAGTGTTTTCAAAAGCACCGATTGACCCACCCACCACCTTACCTAAACCTAACAGGCAGTGTTTTTAAAGCACCGATTGACCCACTCACCATCTTCCCTAAACCCTACCGGCAGTGTTTTTAAAAGCACGATTGACCTGCCTAATGTCTTCCATAAACCCAACCAACAGTGTTTTCAAAAGCACCAATTGACCTGCCCACCACCTTCCCTAAACCCAACCGACAGTGTTTTTAAAAGCACAGGTTGACCTGCCCACTCAGTTCCATAAACCCAACCGACAGTGTTTTCAAAACCACCGATTGACCCACCCACCACCTTACCTACACCTAACAGGCAGTGTTTTTAAAAGCACCGATTGATTTTCACCAAAATTTTCTGATTTTACCACATCCTCACCCTGTTATTTACTTGTTTATTTTGTTTTTTGGCTTTTGAAGATCTTTTTTTACCTGTCACCTGTACGGCGAGCCACTGGACAAACTGGTAACAGCAGAAAAGTCGTCCACATGGAGGTCAGCGGTCAGCTGGTAAGCGTGAAAAGGAACGTCGTCATACCGCCCCGCAGCATGTTTTTAAAAAACTAAATGCACCCATACGTTCCTCTGACTACATAATTCGCAATCTCTAGATATGTATACGGGGGTACATTTTCAGAATGAGCTTATGTTGCAAACATAATCATAATGAAAGTCGACTGTCATGTTGAGCTCCTCAACCATGTGCAACAGTCGTCAGTTACAGGATTGGCACACACACACACACTCTCAGTCGTCCTCTCATTCAACTTGTTTTCAGTGGCCTGCGGTTGTAGATTCCACCCTGACGCGCTTCCCACGGCCAACATACACAGACATGCTCATACTGTCAAATATGATGCGTCATTAATATAACTCCTCAGGCCATGAAACCACCAACCGTTTCATGCCCAAAAAAAAGAGGAAAAAAGCTAACACATTTGAAGATGCACAAAAAAATGACGATGTATTTGCATGGGATATGAGCTGGAACATTCAGGCAAGACTCTGCAGTTAACAGGCTAAAAAATTATACTTTCACAGTCATTTGGGAAACACTTTACAGTAAGGTTGTATTAGTGAATGCATTTACCAACGTGAACAATACATTTAGGATGGTAGAGTGGCTCAGTGGTTAGCACTATCACCTCACAGCAAGAAGGTTGCTGGTTTGAATCCCAGCTGGGCTAGTTGGCATCTCTGTGTGGAGTTTGCATGTTTGCATTGGCTCCGGTTCCCCCCACAGTCCAAAGACATTGAGATGAATTGGATGAACTAAACTGCTCATAGTGTATGACTGTGTGTGTGTGTGAATGTGAGAGTGTATGGGTGTTTTCCAGTACTGGGTTGAAGCTGGAAGGACATCCGCTGGATAAATTTGTTAGATTGAAAATAAAATACTTTATGATGTGTAAAACAGCTGAGTTTTTGGCGTCTCCTTAAAGCAGAAGTAAAAGTCTGGTTATGGGTCACGCTGAGGGGAATTTCTCTGACACTATTGATCCTTATATTGATCATCTTAGCGATGACTGTTGGAAATGCCAACTGAGATGAAGAGAAAAAAATCTGATTATGACTAAGCAGCAATGTGCTAATGTTTGCAAAATGTATTGTGGAGGTGCCATTCTACAGTTTGACATCCGAGAAACCAACGCAATCTCACGGCAATTCGTAACTTTTTGATTAAGTGGCTATTTCGTAGGAATTCTTATGATCTAATTTGTACTATTACGTATGATTTGCTCATCACCCAATGACAGTTAGGATTAGGGGTGGGGTTGGGTGCCTCCTTTTAAAAATCGTACATTTTCGTACGACTGAACTCATATGAATTCATCCGAATGTGCCACTAAACTGACAAAACGTAAAATACTTACGTTTCCTCGTGAGATCAGGCTGTAGAAACAGTAATAGTAATATTTGGTTAAAAGTAACAGGGTTTCAAGCATCTAAACGTTGACTTGCAGCTGATCTCACAGACTTTCTTGCAATGTCTTTGAAGAATGAGATCTGGACCAATTCAACCACTACACAAGGTGCTTGGACGAAAATACAAACAGGAAAAAGGGATTTCACTACTTGTACCGAAGGAGAAAAATGCATTAAAGATTTTGCTAATGCATTTCTTGTGTGTTTTGTAAGAGTAAATGTGTACATCTTACGTTTCTGACTTTTACCCCTCACAGTTCAGTTTATATCTTGTAATTCAGACTTTTTTTTCTCTCAAAAACGCTCATTTATTTAAATTCATTTCTATTTGGTTTATACATTTTATCAAGTAAATTAATAAAAAATCTAATTGCGTTACAATTAAAGAGAAAATATTGAATATATTAAAGTGTTATTCCAAACTGAAGTGATTAAAACTAACCACTTCGAAAGGCCCTTTGGAATGAAGGAGTTTAAAAAAACAACTTACAGATATTTTGGGAAATTATCCTTTCAACAGGTGTCATACACTCAAATCGGAAGGGACCCTCCAAAGGGATTAGGGCATAGGGATGAGCACTTCAGAATGGAATCCAAATTTACTTGCAAGATATTACACCTAAATATGTATTTTATAAATATAAATATATATAAAGTTGAAGTCAGAATTATTAGCTCCTTTTTGGTATTCTTTTCTTTTTTTTATATATTTCCCAAATAATGTTTAACAGAGCAAAGAAATTTTCACAATATGTCTTCTGGAGAAAGTCTGATTTGTTTTATTTCGGCTAGAATAAAAGCAGTTTTTAAGTTTTTAAAAAACATTTTAAGGTCAATATTATTATCCACTTTAAGCTAGATTGATGGAAAAGATAAAATAAACCAGTTATTATAAATGAGTTATTAAAACTATTATAATTAGAAATGTGTTGAAAAAATCTTCTCTCCGTTAAACAGAAATTGGAGGAAAAAATGGGGGCTAATAAATCTGACTGCAACAATTTATATATATATATATATATATATATATATATATATATATATATATATATATATATATATATATATATATATATATATATATATATATATATATATATATATATATATATATATATATATATATATTTATAATTGTTAATTTGCAATATATAACACTTAAAGTTGAATATAAAGGCTTAACTAATTTAGTTTAATCAATTATAAAAATATATTTATTGATGGGGCTAATAATACTGACCTCAGCAGTTTTTACGTTTTTGGGGGAAAAAAATGATTCCAGCCAAACTAAAAGAAAAATACTTTCTCCAGAAGAAAAATATAAAATAGTAAATACTGTGAAAAGGTTAACATATCTTTTAACATCACTCAAAAAGATGACGTTTGCTGTTTGTTCAAACTACTTATTTAAAATGAGCTAAAACACAATTCTTTAGATTTTATTTTTTTGGGACAACTTAATTGTTTTATGTTTAATCTACTTAAATTTGTAAAAACTAATAAGTTAATTAATTCCTTCATGTTGTCCCTACACTAATCGATTGTCTGGAACCCAGCATTTCTGACAGTGATATTTGAAAAAAAAAAATTATAATTTTGTCTTCAACCTGTACATTGTGGCCATTCTGAGAAAAAAGTCAAAATTGTGAAATGTACAAGAAAGCGTCAGAACTGTAATGAACATAACTGCATTTGTAGCTTTTTGAACTATTATTCAATGGTGGAAATAAGCTCCTATTTGCTTTCTGAAATGTTTTCATTTCATGTTAAATTACTCACTGGGTGACATGGTGGCACAGTGGGTGGTGCTGTCGCCTCAAAGCAAGAAGGCCGCTAGTTTGAGCCTCAGCTGGGTGAGTTGGCATTTCTGTGTGGAGTTTGCATGTTCTCCCCGTGTTGGCATGGGTTTCCTCTGGGTGCTCCGGTTTCCCACACAAGTCCAAAGACATGTGGTACAGGTGAATTGAGTAGGCTAAATTGTCCATAGTGAATGAGTGTGTATGGATTTTTCACAGAGATGGGTTGCAGTTGGAAAGGCATCCACTCTGTAAAACATGTGCTGGATAAGTTGGTGGTTCATTCTGCTGTGGCAACCCCTGGTTAATAAAGGGACTAAACTGAAAAGAAAATTAATTAATGAATTACTCACTTAGTTTCCAATTGTTCAGATCCCTAATGAAACTAAATGCTCCCCTAATGTTTCTCCAACATTTTTCTAACGTCATTCAGATCAAAACAGCTACCAAATCCATCTTACACTATATTTTTTCTAGCTTGTTAGCTACTTTAAAAACATGTCAGCTTTTGGCCAGTGGTGTGCACAGCAAGAACAGTTCCCTCCTTTAGTACTGAGTGGACAAAAGACGCACACTTTCAGCACTGGCTCCTGATTTGTTAATGAGGGCCCCCCTCTTCTCAACCGGCCAGAACTGGCGCCAGCAGAAAGCAGTGATCCGCCCTAGTCCCTCCTCAATCCTCAACATGGGACAGGAATAAACCTGCATATCCCACATTTACTCTGGGAAGAAAGTGTGAGAAAGTTTTCTCCCCCCTTCCCTTGCGGTGAAACTAAATTGTGTAGGGGAGTGTTCGCTCTTTTCTTTTTTTTCTCTTTGAGATTGACATTAATTTGCAGGAAATCTCCCCGTCAGTACCTGCGCGGATGGTTACTATTTAGTTTCCGTCCCGAGCGTGAGAAGACGTTATTGAGGCGCGCGCGTTCCCCGTTCAGAGTCCCACGCGACAGTGACGTCAGCGCACGCGCACGCGCACGCGCACCCTCACGCGCGCCGCACACACACACAGAATCAAGCGAGAGTTTCCCACGAGCAGCAGCCAAGAGAAGACGCTCCTGAGAAACGCTGGGATTTATTTATTAACTAGCAAGGATATTTATTCGAACTCTTCTGCACTTTCTGGAGATTTAAAGAAGACTTCTGGGGATCTATGAGAGCTTCTGGGAGGATTTTAAAGAAGTTGTAACGCCGAGGCGGAGTTATGAACCGTTTCTTGGTGAAATTAACGCTACTGACTGCAGCATCGCTCGCGACGGTGGCACAAGGTAACAGTTTAACACTACTCTAACAAGGATGCTTCAATTCACATGCTTATAAACTTTGTTTTGTGCATTATTAATTCATTTGAAGAGGTTTTGCTGGCTAACGTGAATGATGTTTTTGCACAACTTGCGCTTTGAGCGTCACTTGTTGCACAGAATAGTTTAATATTAGGATAAACCAAATATTACTTGCCTCACATCTATTTTATGGCATATACTTTGTTTTACTTTTTGTTTTTGCATGGGTTTGTGCCAAAGCATCAATCTAAACTGTTGAAAAACTATTAATTTAATACTGAATTAATTTAATTTAATTTTTTAAATTAAAACCAACTGCAACAGGAAGATATTAATGCACCAGCCCCTCTCTCACTTTGATAAATTATTAGTGATTATATTAATAATATACTGCTTGACTGCTGGATTTCTGTTAACGTTTATTATTTAGCAAACTCTCACTTTAAACTTATTTAAAGTTCTCTAACCTCAGTTTCTGTTATTGCAATGATTCACATGACCTAAAAAAGCAACTCAATGTCTTCACGCTGAAGTTGGGAAACTTCTTTACAACTTTATGAAACTATAAGCACATGATTTCAGAACTTTAGTGGTTGTTTTTCGGTCTTGTCCCTGATGTTGATTGAGTTGCATTGTGTGTGTGGAGTCTGGAGGAAAGCGATCTGCGACTGAATGGAGGGAGGGTGAGGAGGAGGAGGGCTTGTCCTGTTGTTCTCGTGCGCTGGTAAACAATGGCTCGAGACAGTGTTTTATGGGCTCGTGCTGGACTCTGATTTCTTTTGTCCGCGCGGCAGCTGTCGCGCGCGCGCTCCCGCCATGCGCGCGTGTGTCCCCAGAACACCCCCTCCCTCCTCCACACACACACACAGGGGTGGATTTAGTGATTTGGGGGCCCTAGGCAATTCCTGCCATGGGGTCCAACAGTCCTCATATGCACCCTTTGTACTTTTATTATTTATTCTGCTGTGATTTGTTCACATCACTCAATCTATATTTTATCTTAATGCAATCTCTACATTTTAAATTATGTATTTTCTTAAAATGAATAAATTTAATGAACTTTTGTTTTGTTTTTAAAATCTGATCTGAGGGGTCACATTTGCATAGATGTATTAATTATGTTGAAATTGTGTATTAGACCACACAAAATATGATAGAAAACTATGTTATACATCATTCATCAAACTTCTCTGTATTAATTGGTGGCCCCCAGATTTCCTGGGGCCCTCAGCAGCCGCTTGCCTTGCTTAATGGTTAAATCCACCCCTACACACACACACAGACTTGTTCCTATTTCCCAGTGGGGACTCTCATACACATGATGATGTTTCTACTATATAAACCACATATTCTCCAACCCTCACTGGAAACAATCTGCATTTTTCATTTTCAAAATACTTTACTATGTATATATAAATATATTATGTTATATTATGTATATACATATGGTATTTATAAAGATGATTAGTCAATTTTGGTCCCCACATTGACACAAGTCCTCATGAGGCTTGGTGCATTCAGGTGTAAGTCCCCATTGGGATATACAAGTATAAGTACTCGCGCACACACACACACATGGGCACTCCAGCAGATCACGCACCCGTGGAGGAACCGAGAAACAGACAGACAAGAGAAATGACAAAACTAGACAGGAGGGGCAGGAAACGAAACAGACGCCGTTATTTAAGAGAGAATTTATGAAAGTAAACAAGAATTCACATTTAAAGGGGATAGTTCACGCAAAATAAAAACTCTGCCATCATTTACTCACATGCACCGCTTTCAAACCTGTTGAGTTTCTTGCTTTTATTGAATAAAAAAGAAGACGTTTTGAAGTATGCTGGAAGCTGATAGCCATAGTTTTTTCTTAGTAGTTTTTATTCTACAGAAGTTTCCACCATTCTTCAAAGTATCTTCTTTTATGTTCAGCTGAAAGAATCTCATACCGGTTTGCAACCACTTAAGGATGATTAAATAATAAATAATAATTTTATTAAAGTGAACTATCAATTTAAATGAGATTATAATATGTTACTGTATTGCATGGTGCTTTAAAATGTGTGATTAAATGATATGCACCGGTCATATACATGTGTGGCTGTCCAAAAGCATGATAACCACAGTCATAGAAGGGTGCAAATCTGGGAATGTGTAGCTTTGAGTTTATTTTAAAGGGATAGTTTACACGTAAATTAATATTTGTCCATCATTTATTTACTTTTTATGAGGTTTTCATCTGTTGAGCACTTAACAATATCCATTGACTTCCATAGAAGGAAAAACAAATACAGTGGAAGTCAATGGTTACAGGTTTTCAGCTTTCTTCAAAATACCTTCTTTAGTGTTCAGCAAAATAAAAAAAACTCACAAAGCCATTAAAACTAGTAAACTTTCATTTTTAGGTGGTGAAATATCCATTTAAACAACTATATATGCGTATAAATAGCAATATATCTTTACAAATAACTTTATCCAAAAAAAAATCCAAGTTAAAATGAGACTTTCTGAGAGTTTATTTGGTCAAAACTGTGCATGAAATCAATTATGCGGCTCACTTGGTGCATTGAAGTTCAACTTTTAACTGAGAGACAAAAGAAGAATTGGTACTAGAGGTTTAATCTATAATAAGGACTGGTCTGAGAGTCGTGACTAAGAGCTTTGTCTCTCTCTAGACAGTCGTTACCAATTAAAGACGGCCTGCAGGCAGCTGCTTTCATTCAACAAGTGCACAACTGCAGTCTGCAGTGACTGCCCTAGATGCGCTGTTAATCCTTAAAGTGTGACGAAGCACGCTTCTGGAAAATAAATATACTTCCTTCCATAAATGGACACATGTCAGCGTTCAATGCTAAGGATTTTTTCCACTGGTGCGATCGGGCCAATGGTTCAGATTTTTTAGTTGCCCTGCCAAAATTTTCACTGGCCCCACCAAAGAAAACATAAATATTGATAGCTATTTTTTAGCCACATATTTTAAATGATGTGTCAAATTATTAAAATGTTAATAACTATTCAAAAAATGTATTTAAATAATATTTAAAAATATTGTTAATAAATGTATAATGAGCAAAATCCTGTGTTAAAAAACAAACAAAAAGAACAGTATGGAAAATGTAAAGGTATTTTATTGCAGTTTTAAATTATTTAACAAAAGGTGGCCCCAATCGGGCCAGTAATGATCCCGTCTACTGTCCCAAGCGTCTCTTATACTTGCCTCAGGCCATCGGGCAGTCCTTATTGTTGAGCCCTGCATGTAGCTTCATTCATTCTGCAGGAATTCAGTGTTTTAAAGGGGTAGTTCAACAAAAAAAAAATTTGCTTACTCTCAAAGTGGTTCCAAACATTTATGAGTTGCTTTCATCTGTTAAACTGTAAAGAAGATATTTTGAAGAATGCTGAAACCATTGAATAGTAAGAAAACAAATACCACAGAAGTCAATGGTTACAGGTTTTCAGCTTTCTTTAAAGTATCTTATTCTGTGTTCAACAGAAGAACGAAACTCCTGAAGCTTATGAAACAAGTAAAAGTTGAGTGAAGTATGACCGGAATTGTAATTTTTGGGTGAACTAACCCTTTAAAACCCTAAATTCCTGTCACAACACCCCAAAAAAGCGCATCCCAGCACACTGTCAGCTTTAACCTAAGCTGATATATTAATACTGAAACAGGAAGACTGTATTTCGAGTTTAAACCCTTGTTAAAGGCTGACCGCCACATGGAGTGGTAATTGTTGGGAATGTGGAGCTATTTCCAGGCTCAGTGTTGGATAACTGGATTTTTCAGGATGAATAGTGAAGAACCCCCTCCCTTTCCAATCCTCCATCAAAGTCAGTTATTCACAGTCCGACAAAAGGCCAGTGGCTCTCCGTCGGGGCCACAAAACAAAGGGCCCAGGGCTCTTTATTGATGTCTGTAGGTGGCGAGCTTCTTTTGTGAAGAGTAAGTGTGTGTGTGTGTTTGCATTGACAGGTGTGCTAGGAGCTGTACAGGTGGGTGATCTGGTTGCAGTTGATTGTTGCGATGTAATAACAGATGTTTTTATTTTGTGTGTGTGTGTGTGTGTGTGTTTAGGGCAAAGATGCTCAGAATACTGTCAGAATGGAGGAATATGCGAGTACAAGCCCAGCGGAGAAGCATCATGCAGGTATGTTATCGATATGCTTTTAGAAATAAAGGTTAAGTTCAATTACATAAGCATTTAAAGCAGTGTTTCTCAACCACGTTCCTGGAGGCCCACCAACATTGCATGTTTTGGATGTCTCCTTTATCTGTCACACCCATCACAGGCCTTTCAGTCTGTGCTAATGAGCTGGGGATTTGAATCAGGTGTGTTTGATTAAGGAGACTTGTACTATGTGCAGAGCTGGTGGTCCTCCAGGAACGTGGTTGAGAAATACTGATTTAAAGAACATTTTAACCTTCAGGGGTGTTAAAGTGCAAATCTGATCATCTGAAGAACTCGCTGTGAAGAACTTTCTGAATCCCCAAACAAATCATTTCAAGCAAAACCACATGTCTTAAAATTCACACACATATATTTTAAAATAGGCTAATGTTACAACTCTCCTAAAGTTATACAGTTCGCTTTAACTATTTTTGAATCCATTTAGCCGATCTGTGGGTCTGGCAAGAGCACTTTTAGCTTAGCTTAGCATAGATCATTGAATCAGATTAGACCATTAGCATCTTTTATTTTTTTTCTGTTCAAAGCTTGACTCTACTGTAGTTAAACTGTATACTAAGACCAACGAAAAGTTGCTATTTTTAGGCTGATATGGCTGAAACTATACTCTAACTCTGGCGTAATTATCAGGAAATCTTATTATGTCGGCAGCAGGCGCAATGGTTGCATTACACAGCGCCTCAAATCCACTTTAAATAGTACTAAACTGTTGCATAAATGCAAACCGAGCTGAGCAAAATTGAAACAATGTGAGTGAAGCTGTACGATGACGGAACAGTCAGAAAACGGCTTTAGAGACTCTTTAGGAGGATGCTGTTGTCAGTTTTTAACAGAAAAGTTTTAATGCTTTTGACCACTCATTTAAGTGCAGTTGACACAACATTTTCAGCCATAAATGTGAGCTTTTTTGGAAAATTTTGCCATTGTCGTATCTGTGTAAAAACCAGAAACAACTAAAGTCTAATACGGTTATCTGATGTGTGTTCATGGTACATGTTTAGGGTTGATCAATAGCAAGCACAAACACACACAACAATGACCAAGTACATGATAGTGTTGTCGCTCTAGCGTTTGCTAACGCTTCATCAGCAAAGTAGGGAATTACTTCAAATTACAACCAAGAGCGAAGACTCATCTCGCACATGCAAAATACATAATACAGCGATTTTGGTCATTTGCGAATGTGTGAACGTAAATCATTTTGGAAACACTATCCTTTTTGGATACATCGTTGTTGTGTAAACGTAACCTTAGTGTCATCAAAGAGCATCGAATCACCAACAGGCGACACTCTAGTGCGATTTCAGAAACAGCCACTAGATGACGCGGCAGTCATTTTGGAATTTAACTCTAATAGAACAACAGCATATTATAAGTCTATAAATAAACTATTAAAATGCTGATGATTGTGATAGTCATTGTTGTATTGTCGTCTTTCAGATTGTATCTCAGCTTTAATGCGCTTTTTAAATACATAAATAAAAAAACAAAGCAGCTGCTTGCCATCGCAACAGCATTAAGAGCCAATAGACAGTCGAATGCAACCGAACAGAACTACAAATGTGATTTGAATGTGAACCTAAAGTCAGCCAAAGCATACTACAAATGTGAAACGTATGTGAACCAAATGTGTACTGTATTGAATAAAAATGTGGACTGAATGTGAACCAAATGCAAACTGAACCGTACTACAAATGTGAAACGAATTTGAATCAAATAAGTAGCTTACTGAACAAAAAAAAAAAGTGGACTGAAAGTGAACCAAATGCGAACCGAACTAAACTATAACTGTTAACCAAGTGTAAATCTAATGTCAATGAAAACAAACCAAATGTGAACCAAATGCGAACCGAACCAAACTACAAATGTGAACCAAATTTGAACTGAATGTAAACTTAATGTCAACCAACCCAAACTAAAAATGTGAAGTGAATGTGTGAACCAAATGTGTACTGTATTGAACAAAAAATGTGAACTGAATGTGAACCAAATGCAACTTTTACTATCGCTTTCACTTCAAAATGGTGGGCTGGGCGCTGCTGTTGCAATGGAACGTTTTATTGAGTGTCGCCTCTTAGTGATTCTAAGGCCCCATTTACACTAGTGCGTTTTAGTTTTAAAACGGCGTTTTAGATCAAAAACGATCAGTGTCCACACTAGCGTTTTACCTAGCATCTCTGAACATCTCCATCCACACTACGCCACCAAAAACGTATATCACGTGACCATTCGCGCACTCTGGGCATGCGCATTCTAGTATAAACAGAAAGCATGCGTCTCGCTCGGCATTTGGTTATAGTTAGTCAACAAACGCCGGTTGAACATTAAACGCGATGGCAAAGAAAGCAAGAGAGGTATTTTTGTGGACAGACGACGAGGTCGAGTTGTTACTAAACGTAACAAATGAAAAACTGCAGAATGGCGCCTAAAACAAACAATAGTACAAACAACGCTTCCATTTCTATGTCCATGTTGTTGTTTACAGTACTGTCTTCCGGTAGCGTTAAAGCCATGTGTTATAGTCATGTGATAGGGGCTTGATGAATAAGGGAAGGATACGCAATGACACAAAAGCCCCAATCAGGTAGCGAATCTCAGCAGTCCCGCCTCCGTTTTCAGATGTCTCCGTTTTTTCCTCATCCACACTGAGACGGAGCAGCAGCGTTTCAGAATGAAAACGGCCACTACAGAGTTTTCAAAACGCTTCGTTTTCAGCGCTCGAGAACTCCGGCGTAGTGTGGACGGATGCCGGAACCGTAGCAAAACTTATGGGTTTTAAAACGAAAACACATTAGTGTAAACGGAGCCTAAGCTCTTTGGTGTTGTTTTGTTGCTTGAAGATTCAAAGTTTTATAAGCTTGTCTCAGAATTTAAAGCTTAGTTTTAAATCGTATACTTCCATACTACATAGTATGCTAAAATCAGTATGCGAGCTAAGTAGAATGTCCGAATTCATAGAAGGTACCCAGATGACCTATTACTTCTGGCGAGATTCTGAAGTGTGCATCGGATGCTACGCTATCCTATAATGCACTACGAGACAATTCATGAATAGGAGTGAAGCGGTACAACTGACTCGGTTAGGTCACGTGATGATGACAAAATGGCGGATGTAGTATGTTCGAGTTACAGTCATACTGTACACAACTAATGACCGATTAGTACGTTTAGATTCAAATGCAGTACCTACTTATATTTTTTCTCTAGATTTAGTCATTTGAATGCTTACTGACTCTATCGCCACCTACTGGCCTGGCATGCACAATAAAGTATTTTTTACAGTCACTTTTGTAAAACCTTTCAAAAGCACAAATCAATACCTCCCATTGTCATGTAAACGCACCCTTAAATGTAACCCGAGTGAGGTTGTAAAATGAGAGTATACCTGTGTGCTTGTTTGAAAGCTGTGATCAACCATGGTAAGATTCCATCTTTAGGCCCAAACCTCTTCTTGGTAACCAGACAAAGCTCTCAGCATCTTACAAGTGTGTGTGTGTGTGTGTGTGTGCGCATGTGTGAACGTGCACGCGCCCATAGTCATTCAGTTTCAAACTCAGATGAAAGCTCCCCCTCCACAACCCCCCAGTAGTCCGTTGGTGCCCTGCTGCAGTGGGACGCTGCTTCTGTCAATGTCTATTCATGCCATTCAGCCCAACAGCTGGCCCTCACCTCCTATTGTCTCTCTCTCACACACACTTAACACTAAAAAACAAGCTTTAGTTTCTTCTTATAGGATGCAGACATCAATATTTGATATGATTTGTCCATGAAAGTCTGAATATTTTCTTTAAGTTGTGTATTTTTACATCTTTTGCTTTTATTGTGTGTTTTCTCACTCACTCTCTGTAGTGTGTGTGTGTGTGTGTGTTTGTGTGAATGGTGTCTTTTTTTGGAGGGCAGATGGCTGAGGGGGTAATAAGATTGCAGGAACTCATGAGAAAGGCCTCTGTGTGTGTGTGTGTGTGTGTGTGTGTGTGTGTGTGTGTGTGTGTGTGTGTGTGTGTGTGTGTGTGTGTGTGTGTGTGTGATGCTTTAGTGGGGAAATTTAAACGCAAACAAGTCTGCGAGACGGTTAGGGAAGGACTTGGTGCCGATATTACATTTTAAATGTACAAGAAAGTCTAAAATATGTAAATAATAATGATGCTTACAAAATATTTTGATATCCGCTGCGTAAAACATGCCGGAATAATTGGCGGTTCATTCCACTGTGGCGACCCTTGATAAATAAAGGACTAAGCTAAAGGAAAATGAATGAAATATTTGATGTAAATGTGAATGTATCCCTGTAAAAATAATGGTGTCATTAATCTATCATTATACACTCAGTGGTTGTTAGGGTGCTCCTGATGCTTGCCAGGTCGGTGTAAATTGTTAAGAAGTGTTTCTAGAGTATTTTAGGATGTTGTCTGGTGTGTTATTTTGTCTGCTAGATTCGCCCCTTCTTTTCTATTTTGTCAAAGTGTTTGTTTGGAACTCAGTGGTGTCCAGACTCGGTTCTGGAGGGCTGGTGTCTGCATATTTTAGTTCCAACCCCAATTAAACACACCTGAACCAGCTAATCAAGCTCTTTCTAGGTATACTAGACTTCCAGGCAGGTGTGTTGGTGCTAAACTATGCAGGACACCGGCCCTCCAGGACTGAGTTTGGACACCCCTGTTTTAAGTTGTTGCTAGGGAGATCCTTAATGGTTGCTAGGTTCATCTAAATCAGGGATGCCCAAACTAGAGCCCACAGGCCAAAGTTGGCCCACAGTAACCTTTGATTTGGCTCACCATTCCATCTGAGAAGAGAGGAAGAATGTTGGGCATGGTTTAGAGGTTGTCATTTCAAATCTTAAGTAACATTTTGTTTGTTTGTGTTATTGTTTAAAGCTTACTGAAATTAAATGTTTCTATTAAATGGTATAAATTAATTAGATTTAGTTTAAATGTACACACGGTCATCCGACAGATAGAGGACAAATCAAGGCAAAGGTAGACTCTGCTTGACTAGTGTATTCATCATTGAAATCCACTGTGTTATAAATGTGCTTTATGTTATTAATGCAATTATTTTAAAAGTCATACTGCGTTACTTAATATGATGTAATGTTTTTATTTACTTTTAAATATTATGAAATAAATGAGGAAATTACCCATGTCAACTTTAATGTAATATAGGTTGTTATATTTCGCTTCTGCCCATGGCTCTCAATGATATTTGGCTTTTGGCCCTTTATATGAAAAAGTTTGGACACCCCTGATATAAATGGTTGGGATTTTTTTATCCTTTTTTGTTGTTTTTGTGTGTGCAGTAATTCAAGGGCATTATAAGGAGTTGCTTGTTGGTTACTTGGCTTTTCTTTGTATTTAATTTTGTGTTTTTATTTTCATTTTATTATATTTAAGTTTAAAATGTAATTTAAAATGTAATATTTAATTGAACCTATTATTATTAATTTTTTTAAAGCATAAAAGTTTGCCTATATCTAGATTTGGTTTGGAAAACTTTGTTTTTTGCGGATTTTATACAAAATTACAGCACACAAGGGTTGTCACGATACTGGAATTTGATACTGATCAATACTGAAATTTTAAAAATGTCCATTTCCCGCTAACATTTGAGCGATGTTGAGCGCGTTCTTAAATAGCGCTGATTTGCTATTGTGTTAACGTGCTCAACAGAAATGACTGTGATTGTGATCGCTGTTTACTGAGTGTAACCACAGATACAGAAACACTGTAGAGTTTTAAAGCTGTGATTCATCAGCGGATTGCTTGTGTCAGCTTATAAATAAACCAGCTCATCAACATAACTTTAAAATGCTCCAGTGTCCCTGTATCTGTGATTACACTCAGTAAACAGCTGTGAGTTCGTTGAACTGATGACCTTCACTGCCAATCACAGTCATTTCTGTTGAGCACGTAAACACAATGGCAAATCAGCACTGTTTAAAGTCAAGTGATATTTTGAGATTTCCTCCTAGATTTTGCCTACTCACATTTAAACACTTCCCAAATTCCCAAATTGCAGATGTGTAAATGCAAAAGTTTGATATTATTTTAAAGAAAACCCTTTGAATTTTCATAAAACACTGTTGAAAGTGATTTAAATAGTTGTATATGTTTTCTGTGTTATAATAAACTCCTAAACTTCTCCAAAACAAGAGGCGCTTCCTTTTTTTTTTTTTTTTTTTTTTTTGTAAACTCAAATTTGAAAGTGTACCTTTGAGGTTCTGCGTGGTCTATGTTGCTGTTACTATTTTTGGTGGTTCGTGCGCATAGAGAAAAATATCTCTACCATCATGATGACAACTGATGAGAGAACGGAGCCACTGATGGGGGTTCTCTCCACACCACCACCAGTGATTGTTTAAATAAGGCAAGTTAGTTAATTAGCCATTTCTAATGGTGTACAAATGTTTTGCAGCCAGTTTATTTTGTTCTCTCCAAGTATATAGTAAAGCTCATCTGAGTAGTTTATTAAATGAATATCATTTAGTGTTTCTCTCGCGGCTGCAAAAGTGCATACAAATGGACAGGGGTTACACAAATAACAGCAGCTTTAGAAAGCGAAGGCAGAAACTGAATTCCGGACATTTTTGGAGATTCAGAAACTACAGTCGGATGCATTTTGGTGCAAACGGCGCGTCTCTGTGGGTCTGCAGAGCACATGAGATTGTCTGTGTGATTGTTGACTGCTCACGCACACAAAACAAGAAGTAGAAAATGTGCAGAGCGGTTAATCGATCATGAATGTTTGGCTTTTTTAGGCGGATACAAATGAAGTGTAAAAGGAGGATATTAATAGTATTATTCACTTGTCGCCACCAAATATACTTTGGCGGCTGTTAATATACCTGGACAGATCACCCAAGTAAAGTCTATGGCTGCGTCCGAAACCGCATACTTCCATACTATATAGTACGCTAAAATCAGTATGCGAGCCCAGTAGTATGTTCGAATTTATAGAATTCGAAAATCAGTATGCAAGAAGTACCCGGATGACTTACTACTTCCGGCGAGATTCTGAAGGGTGCATCCCATGCACCCTGCGCTATTCCATGATGCTCCGCGATAGAATTCATGAATGGGAGTGAAGGGATGAAACTGACGTAGGTAGGGCACGTGATGTAGTTCGTCTGAATTCCATTCATACTTTTCACATTTATACTGTAGAGAATGTACTTTTCTAACGGTCGAGTAGTACGTTTACATTCAAATGCAGTACCTACTGTGTAGAAGGCAGTTTCGGACGCAGCCTATGTGGGAACCGCTGGGGTATTGGGCCAGTACGGACCTTTAAAATTGAAAGAATGCAGAAGTAAATAATGTCATGGACCCAGTACTGGGTACGCAGAGTTTAAGTGCTCAACAGCATTTAAATGTTAGCGCGAAAGGGACGTTTAAAAAATTCACCACCACTTAACCATTGCAAACAATTTAATTGTGTTGAATTTAAACATACAAATTTAATTTAATAATGTTTAACTTAATTTGTTTGTTTAAATTCAGTCCAAATAAATTGTTTATAACCACGTAACATAAAAAATTAGTAATTCCAAGGAATCATCTTTGAATAATTTTTTTCAGTGTATAATAAACTTGAAATGTTGACTTTTTCCCTGTGACTTTTTCCACAGTTTTCCCAAAATCACGTTATCATGTATTTTTTTTTTTTTAAAACTTGCTCTCAAAAGTTGTTGTCTTATATATAAAGAGCTTGAAATGTATATAGGTGTTTTAGTAAAAAATGGTGTGGCATAAGTGTTTTGTGGTATTGTTCAAATCCAACCCCCTGAGTATGAGCGCTCCTCATAACAGATGACTGTGATATCGAGTGACAGTACTGAATGAACACATCGGTTTGTGAAAGAAGCGAGATTTGATCTCTCATTGTGAGAACTGTGGAGTTTTGTTTGCTCACACATTCATCTGGGGGCCAAACCCTGAGCGTCCTGTTTTGATGACCCCGATGATAAACAGGAAGAGCAGAGATATTTTTGAGCCTTTTTTTTTTCTCCCAGAAATATCTCGTCTGAACTTTGACGCCTTTCCTGCTCTGATTCTCAGCCTTGGAGAGTGTCTGTAAATCGTCACTAGCTGTTTCCATCCACCTTTTTAATGTGTATTTTGGAATATTGTATAAACAAATGCCAAGATGCACATCCAAGTTTCAGGAACAACAAATAATAACTTGACTTCTAGTTGATCATTTGGTATTAGAAGTGGCTCATATGAAAGGCAAAGACCTCTAGATTACGCTTATTTGACCAAAATAAAATATGATCCATGCCTTGATTTTTAATGATTTAATTAGGACAGTAAGGTCTGACTTTGCTTAGACAAAAGTCTTGTCACTGAAGAGAAATAATGTCCAGTATAGAATATAAAGTCATGCTGCAGTGGAGACAGAATGAATATTGTGTCTGACTCCATCATGAGCTTGCAGGACTGCATCCATACATCTCTGCACTGACTCAAACCACTGATTAATAAAGTCATCTGGAATGACAAAGAAAGCGTTCCTGCAGGACTCCCAGAGTTCATCAAGACTCTTTAGATTCATCTTTAGTGCCTCCTCCTTCATTTTACCCCCAGACATGCTCAATAATGTTCATTTCTGGTGACTAGGCTGGCCAATCCTGAAGGCCCTTGACCTTTTTGCGTTCAGGAGCTGTGATGTGGATGATGAAGTATGAGCAGAAGCGTTATCTTGCTGAAGGATTTGTCCTCTCCTCTGTGTAATGTAATGGGCAGCACAAATGTCTTGATACCTCAGGCTGTTGATGTTGATCATCCACTCTGCAGATCTCTCGCACACACCCATACTGAATGGACCTCTAACTAACATTTGCATCAAACACGCTTACAATCACTCTATATAACTAAAAAAACAATGTGCATTGTTGAAGTGTGCCTTAAATAGGTGAGTGGATTCGACAAACCACCTGTAAACACATTTTTACACCTCTTTTTACACTTAAACTAACATTTGCATCAGATACTTTCTTACAATTAATCGATATAACTAAACATTGCATTCATGAAGTGTGCCTCAAATAGGTGAGTGGGTTCGACAAACCACCTGTAAACACATTTTTCACCTCTTTTTACACTTAAACTAACATTTGCATCAGACACTTTCTTACAATTAATCGATATAACTAAACTATGCATTCATTAGGTGTGCCTCAAACCATTGAGTGGGTTCGACAAACCACCTGTAAACACATTTTTCACCTCTTTTCACACTTTAACATTTGCATCAGACACTTTTTTACAATCACTCAATATAACAAAAAAAAACATTATGCATTTATGAAGTGTCTCAAATAGGTGAGTGGGTTTAACAAACCACCTGTAAACACATTTTTTCACTTCTTTTTATACCTAAACTAACATTTGCATCAAACACTTTCTCACAATTACTCGATATAACTAAACATTGCATTCATGAAGTGTGCCTCAAACAGGTGAGTGGGTTCGACAAACCACATGTAAACACATTTTTCACCTCTTTTCACACTTCAACTAAAATTTGCATCAAACACTTTCTTACAATCACTCCATATAACTCAAACATTATGCATTCCTGAAGTGTGCCTCAAGCAGGTGAGTAGGTTTGATAAACCACCTGTAAACACACCTTTTTTTAACCTCTATTCACACTTTAACTAACATTTGCATCAGACACTTTCTTACAATCATTCCATATAACAAAAAAAAAAAATTATGCATTCATGAAGTGTGCCTCAAACCATTAAGTGAGCTTGACAAACCACCTGTAAACACACTGTTTCACCTCTTTTCACACTTTAACTAACATTTGCATCAGACACTTTCTTACAATCACTCCATTTATCAAAAAAAAAAAAAATTATGCATTCATGAAGTGTGCCTCAAACAGGTGAGTGGGCTTGACAGACCACCTGTAGAAACACTCTTTTTCTCTATTAAAAAAAACCTCCCCCTCTTCAATCTAGCACTTAATTCTCTGAGCACTAGCAGTTCCTTTGTATAATTAGCACATCTTGTGTGTATTGAATCTTCTTCAATCACTGAATGCCTTCTCAATTGCAAGTTGCACTGGACAAAATAGTTTGCTAAATGAATAAACGTAAAAGTCTAATTCACATCTTATCTAACCTGAATGGAAACATAGCTAGTCTAATTCGCATCTTTGTATGCAAAACAAAGCTCACATCTTTGTATGGGAACATAGCTAGTCTAATTCGCATCTTTGTATGGAAACATAGCTAGTGTTTGTGATGTGAGTGGTTGGGGTTTTCTCTGAGTGTAAATTGAGGTCAGCGGCGCTCCAAAAGCTTTCACCTTTGCTTGAACTTCTGACATTTGTTGAGAGGACGTTCCACTTTACATTTACTGTACTGATTGTTGTTTTGAGTTTATTCATTTTTACCGCTCTGACAGTCATTGATTGTACTCATACTAGATTGCGTACTAATTCTAGACTTGGGAACTTGACCTTTTTGGGGGATGCCATAGTCAAAGCACTTATTTCAAGTATTTTTAGGTGTGGTGAGAGTTATGGGGGTGTTATGTTTGAGGCATGTCAGGGTTGGTTAAGTTGTTACGTAAATAAGTCATTATCTTTAACTAAATGAAGAGTAAATAAGTATTAATAAATGTGTTTTTAGTTACTGAAATGTGTTTAAGTATTAGAATTAGTCAAACTAAACATTTATATAAAGTCAAAGCTGAAGAAGTTAAAATAAAAGTAGCATAAAATATTATTGTTAAATGATGTGTTAATACATGAAACTCTGAAATACCAACTATTAAAATGAGAAAAATGTAAAGTTTTACAAAATTATATTTACAAAGAAAATGATAAAATTATAAATAATGAATAAATAAATTGTAATAAATAAAATAATAATAAATAAATTGTAAAATAATAAATAAATTATAAATTAGATGGATAAATTAAAATGAAAATGTGCAGTATGTAAACTAAGTTAAAGAAATAAAAGCACGCAGCAAAAGCTACAGAATACTTACTTTACTTACTTATTTTAAAATATCAAAAATAAACATTCTTAAAAGAAATAAACAAATTAACAAAAATATAAAGAAGTATTATTGAAACATAATTACATTTACAAAACCATTTAAAAATCACTGTTTGTAATAATAATTAATATTATTATTATTTAAAAAAACATAAAAACAAACCACATTCTTTAAAATGCAGTGCATTATAATAAAAAAATGCAATACAGATTTTATTATTAAGACCTAATTATCATATTTATTTATTTATGGCAAAGATTTATTTATGCAATTTTATCATATGAAGAATACTAAAACATTGCAAATAAACAACTTCCTAAACCAAAAAATCAAGTAGAATTATTAAAACATTATTAAATTTACAAAACAAATACAATAAATTACTTTTGAATAATTATTTATATTTTTATTATTATTTACAAAAACATTAAAACACACCACATTCTTTAAAATGCAATGCATTACAAAAAATGCAATACAGATTTTATTAAGACCTAATATATCATATTTATTTATTAATTTATGGCAAAGAAAAAGGCAAATTATGAAAATTTTATCATGTGAAGAATATAGAGATATTAATAATAATTAAAGTATAAAAAATAAACAAATTCCTAAATGAAAAAATCAAGTAGAATTATTGAAACATAATTAAAGTTACAAAACAAATGTAATAAATCACTTTTAAATATTGTTATTATTAATTATTATTAATTATTAAATATTATTATTATTATTATTATTATTATTATTATTATTATTATTATTATTACTTACAAAAACCAATAAACACACCACAGTGTTTAAAATGCAGTGCATTAATAAAAAAACGCATTACAAATGTTATTGTTAAGACTCAAAATATTGTATCTTTTTGTTTTTTAGTAAAGTAAAAGGTAAATTGTTGCCATTTTATCATGTAAAGAATACAGAGATTATTATTCATATTCATATTATTAATAATAATAATAATAATAATAAATGTAGGAAATAAACAAATTTTAAACAAAAAACAATTAGAATTATTATTAACATTATTAAATTTTAAAACAAACGAATAAGTCACGTTTAAATAATAATAATAATTGTTATTATTATTGTTATTATTTACAAAAACTAATAAAAACACAACACATTCTTTAAAATGCAGTGCATTTAAGGAAATTCATTACAAATGTTGTTATAATTAAGACCTGATATATCATAAAATTGCAATGATTTTCCTTTTCAAATAAATATGATGTAAAGAAAACAGATTGTTGTTGTTGTTGTTAATACTAATAATAATAATTAATCAATTATTTATTAGTAATTTATTATAATTTTTTATGAAAATAAATTATTAATACATTTCTGTATTTAATTGGAGTTTTGTTGTTCAACAACTATTTTAATAAATTTTAAATGAAGCAGAAAAAACTGATGGAAAATCATTCGAAATTTGTTACGATACAATTTTTGCAATCATTTACGTTTTAATGTCAGGTGTTTCTGATTAAATCCTGATGTTTGGATAATGTCACCACCTCCAGTTAATTCCATGATTTTCCCACATTTTCATGTTTTGTTACTTTATCTTTGCCCAGTAAAAAAAAAAGAATGCCAAAAAGTCAAGTCAACAAATATATGTTTGCTGATTTAATTTATTTTAATTTATTTTATATGTGTCAGGTTTCAACTAAACTTTTTAAGTTATACCAAGTTTAACCTAATATTTTTAGTCAGTTTGATTTAGGTAAGTTGAGATCAGTTAATTTGACTTAAGAATTGTTTTACAGTGCGTCTTTTATTGATATTAGATGGCAGATCCAAATATATATATCATCATAATTCATCAGCATTCCAGTGTGTTTGGTTAGTACGAACAGAATAAAGTGTTACGGATCATTCCAGACGCACCTGACATCATTAATGGAACGTCTGGAATCCTGGAGGGCTGTGAAGTGAATTTGAAGCGTGGAATCCTAATTCCAGAGTTGTCATTTGAATCCCAGAATGCTTTCTGGAGCTGCTTGAGGTTTTGACTGCTGACAGTTTTTCAGATTGCTGTCATCATACAAGTCTAATAGAAGTGTGTTTGAAAGGCACGGAGTTTTGATGACTGTAAAAAAAATAAAAGCGTGTGTGAAACTGCTTTGGTCTGGAATCTGGACGCATGACTGCAGTTGCATAACTTCTGCATTTGAGAATTTCATCTAAAGTCATGCTTTGAGTTATGTGTGTGTGTTTGTGTGTTTGTGTGTTTCTGGTCTCTGTGTATATGCATATATATATATGTATATATTTTAAGAGTTGAAAATAAACAGTCATGATTCCTCATTTAGAGCAGAGCGACTGTTTTTTTTTTTTTTTTTTTAAGTGACTCAATCAATGAACAATCCACTAATAAGGGATAAATAATGAACTAACAGTCACTTGTTTTGTTCTAAACTATGTAGAAATGATCGTCCTTTAATACAAAATATTAAATATTAAAAGTTAGTTAATAACATTGTGCTATTCTTAGTTTCTTTCTTTTCTTCTTTCTTTTCGTTTTTCCCTTCTTGCTATTCTTTTTTCTTTCTGTTTCTTTTCTTTCTTATTCTTTTTACTTTTTTACTTTCTTTCATTTTTCTCATCTCTCTTTTTTCTCATTGTTTTTTCTTTTATTTCCTCCTTTTTCCTTTAATTTTTTCCTTTCTTTTCTTTCCTCTTTCTTTCCTTTTTTCCTTTCTTTCCTCTTTTTTCCTTTCTTTCCTCTTTTCCCCCTTTATTCTTTCCTTTCTTTTTTCCTTTCTTTTTCTTTTTTAATTTCTTTCCTTCTTTCTCTTTTTTTTCTTTTTTTCCTTTTAAAAAGAAAGTTTGTAAATTGCATTATTGCTTTACGTTTAGGTTAAACAGTTTTTATTATAATTTAAAAGTATTTTTTTAATTTAAGTAAGATCTTGTATTTTTGTAATAAAGTAATTGTTTAAAATACTTAAAAATATAAATTAATATTATTTGTTTTAGGAAATCTAATGTTACATTTTAAAGAATGAGAAAGTTAAAAATAACACACCACATTCTTTAAAAAGCAATGCTTTACACTTCAATAATACACTTAAAACATCAAAAATAATAATAATGTTAATGTTGTTATTATTATTGATGTTGTTTAAGTCCTAATATGTATCATTTTAGTCATAGGTGACCTCCCTCAATAATAACATTAAAATTATTTAATTTGTTGTTTCAATCCTAAATAAGAGTGCACAATTTTTGTTTTTACTTGTAATTTACTGATTTTTGGACTTGAGGACTGCAGACATGCCTGGTGTCAAAACAAATTTTACTTGAAAATGCAAAAACATTGCATGATTTTAGTTATTTTCATCTTTTTACTTTATTTGTATTCTCTTAATCTTGAGGTATTTATTCATTGAGGTATAGAAAATTAAATCAAATGTCAATATTGCCTTTTGGACTTGAAGACTGTGGGCAT
>NC_133196.1:5632500-5692500 GCF_049306965.1 Danio rerio | reverse complement strand
AATTAGGCATACAAATATCAAATAAATAATAAGTAAATAAAGTCTTTTCTTTTGTTAGAATGAATAAAGTTAGTTTTGTTTGTTTGTTTGTTTACGTTTCATTTATTTATATATTTATTTTGTTGTTTGCTTAGTTTTACTTATTTAGTTTATCAGATTAATTAGTTTGTTGTTTATTTATTAGGTTTTTTTGTTATTAATTGTTTTGGTTTTATTTAGTTATTTATTTTTTTTGTTTATTTGTTTTGTTGGTTATTTATTTGGTTTTATTTAGTTAATTAGTTAATTTATTTAGTCTGTTTGTTTATTTATTAATTTTGTTTGTTTATTTATTTGGTTTTATTTGTTTAGCTTATTTATTTGTTTATTTATTTTGTCTGTCTTTTCATTTATTTTGTTGTTCATTTTATTGGTTTTATTTATTTATTATTCATTCACTTTCTTTTCGGTTTAGTCCCTTTATTAATCTGTGGTCGACACAGCGGAATGAACCTGCCAACTTATCGAGTAAATGTTTTACGCAGCAGATGCCCTTCCAGCTGCAACCCGTCTCTGGGAAACATACACACTCACACTATGGAAAATTTAGCCTACCCAATTCACCTGTACCACATGTGTTTGTACTGTGGGGGAGACCCACGCAAACGCAGGGACAACTTGCAAACTCCACACAGAAATGCCAACTGACCCAGCCGAGGCTCGACCCAACGACCTTCTTGCTGTTAGACGACAGCACTATCTACTGCGCCACTGTGTCGCCCTTATTTACTTTGTTAATTTATTTCGTCTGTTTATTTATTTATTTAGCTTGTTCATTTATTTGGTTTCATCTAGTTTATTTATTTTTGTTGCTAATTTGGTTTTATTTATTTGTGTATTTATATTGCCTGCCTGTTTATTTATTTTGTTTGTTTTTGTTTTATTTTTTTATTTTTTATTTTTTTGGTTTTATTTAGTTTGTTTATTTCTTTTGTTTGTCTGTCTGTTTATCTCTATTTATTTTGTTCTTTATTTATTTGGCTTTGTTTATTTAATATTTAGTTGTTTATTTATTTAGTTCATTTACTTGTTTATTTATTTTGTCTATTTGTTTGTTTTCTTGTTTATTTATTGATTTTGCTTATATAATTGGTTGTATTTATTATTTATTTTGTTGTTTATTCCTTTAGTTTTATTTCATTATTATCTAGTTGTTTGTTTATTTAGTTCATTTACTTGTTTATTAATTTTGTCTATTTGTTTGTTTTCTTTCTTATTTATTTTGCATGTTTGCTTTAATATATTTAATTAAAATGTGTCTGTGTGTGTGTTTCTCCAGGTGTCCTGCAGACTTCGTGGGTGCTCAATGTCAATTCCCGAACCCCTGCAACCCATCCCCATGTCGTAACGGAGGTGTGTGTCGGCCGCAGATGCAGGGCAATGAAGTGGGTGTGAAGTGCGACTGTGTGTTAGGATTCAGTGACCGGCTCTGTCTGACTCCAGTCAATCATGCTTGCATGAACTCTCCCTGCCGGAACGGAGGAACCTGCTCTCTGCTCACACTCGATACCTTCACCTGCCGCTGCCAGCCCGGATGGTCAGGTATGATCAAACACACACGCACTACAGCATTTTACAAACTGAGAAAACCAAACTGCTTTTTGAACTCAAGACATGATGAGAACGTTTACATAAGATGTCATATCAGCCACAAAAAAACTCTCATAAGTGTCAATATTGCAACAGGAATCAAACTATTAAACATATCCTCATCAAATGCCCTATTTATTTAATGGTATCAGACAACGATTTTTATCTCAAAGAGACTTTTTATTTTAATTGTAAGTCCAATTTTTTTTTTGCAGAAGTAAAGCTTAAACTGTTTTAGATTTTTACAATAGTGTCTGGATGCATATAGGGATGCAATGTCAGATTCAATGCACTCAATGGAGCTAGTGACGTCACTGTGAGGGTTAGGGTTATGCCTAGTTCAGACTGCGTGACTTTAGCCCCGATTTTGGTTCGCCATCAGGTTTTGAGAAATCGCCGACAAATGCCTGAAATCACAGGCAAATCGCTGCTCGTGCACGTGAGTGACAATCCCACAGTATGAACGATCAAAGACGCGATCTGATAGAGTCGCCGATGAGTCGCCGATGCCTCTAAATATCTGGAGCTGTCGGCAATGCAAATCATGCCGTGTGAATTGAGTTTTGACTGAAAGTAACATCAGCGATCGCCTACAGCCAATGAGAGAGCAGCTTTCACTTGTGTGTGTGCGTGTGTGTATACCTGCTGCAGGCCAGCGGGAGGCTGGGGGAGAAGTTAAAAGCACTCTTTTTCGGTTTATTTGGACCCACGAAATTGAGGGAAAACTAGTGGAGGTTTGACAGGACTCAGGAGCAGCCGTGTCTGTTTGACGTTTCATACAGAAAGAAATTAGTTTATTATCAACGTTGAGGAGAAATGGCTAATTCCCTTTAAACCCAGGTGAGCAAACATGTACATGTTCTACCCCATTAAAGGCTTCTTTCTTATTATGTAGTTAATAATAAAAGATAGGCTCTACTACGTGTTTTTGGCTGTGAGGCGTAGTTTGGACGAAGTTGTCGGTGATTCTTCCTATAGTAAAGTCATGCAATGTGGATGTCTATGTCCCCAAACCATCTTGCAGTGTAAACAAAGCAGCGACGAAACGCTAGCCCAGATAGTCAAACAGTGTGAAAACATCCGTGACACGACTAGTTGGAAAATCATGCAGTCTGAACTCGGCATTAGGGGTGGGCATTAAAAAGCATTGGATGCCTCCAAGATTGCACAGCACCAGGTCTGCATCCAGCATCGATGTTGTAATGTAATTAAAATATATTCAGTTAAATAGAGTCTTGTATTCATTTAGTTGCTCAAGCTTAAAACGAGACATCAGTTGGGAAATATTTAAAAAAGAAATTCACAGGAGACTGAATAATTGTCTTCAACTGTATATGTGTGTGTGCGTGCGCAGGTAAAACGTGTCAGCTGGCGGACCCGTGCGCCTCGAACCCGTGCGCTAACGGCGGTCAGTGTTCAGCGTTTGAGTCGCACTACATCTGCACGTGTCCTCCGAACTTTCATGGTCAGACGTGCCGGCAGGACGTGAACGAGTGTGCAGTTTCTCCGTCGCCCTGCAGGAACGGCGGCACCTGCATTAATGAGGTGGGCTCTTACCTGTGCCGCTGCCCGCCCGAGTACACCGGCCCACACTGCCAGCGCCTCTACCAGCCCTGCCTGCCCTCGCCCTGCAGGAGCGGAGGAACCTGCGTGCAGACCAGCGACACCACACACACATGCTCCTGCCTGCCAGGTCAGAGCACTGCATGTATACACACACACACACACACACACACACACACACACACACACACCAAACACAAGCATCAATCTAGTGGTTTAGAGCACTCTATATACACACACACAAACAGAAACCTAGCACACCACACACAACACCTTGACACTCATATATATACACACACACACACACACACACACACATCACTCAAGCAGGTCTGAGTGCTGCAAACACACAGACATAGTAACACATTACACGCACGTTCAGAGCACTCTACACACACACACACACACACACACACACACACACACACAAACAGAAACATAGCACACCACACACACACACACACACACACACAGTCAGTCAGTCATACACACATGATCTCTCTCTTTCTCTTTCTCTCTCTCTCTCACACACATACACAGTAACACATAACACACACTTACTCAAACACACACACTTACACACATCACTCAAGTGGTTCAGAGCGCTGTATACTCACACACACAAACAGTAACATAACACACCACACAAACACACACACACACACAAAATAGCTTTATTGTGTTTAGGTTAATGATATGAGATGTGTGCTGTCATTCATTAACAGTGTGTGTGCGTGCGTGCGTGCGTGTGTGTGTGTATGTGTGTTTTTCCCGGAGTGCGGCTCTATTTACTGTCAGTTTATATTTAATCTCAGACAGTGATCTGAACTGAGCCGCTTACACACACACACACACACACACACTTTTTTGTCTAAAAAAAAAAAGTCCAACACTGAGTCCAACACATACATTATGTAAATATTAGTTTATTTTTCTTCGGATGCTGTTTAATTTTAATTTGACAGAACAAATTTTTATTTGTTTATTTTTTGAAGTGAGTTTTAAAGCAGTGTTGTTGTTGTGTGTGTGTGTGTGTGTGTGTGTGTGTCAGGCTTCACAGGTCAGACGTGTGAGCATAATGTTGATGATTGTACTCAACACGCCTGTGAGAACGGCGGACGCTGCATCGACGGCATCAACACCTACAACTGCCACTGCGACAAACACTGGACCGGTACTCTTTTGCACACTTTCAACACAGCCACCAGCAGATTTTACAGTTACATGAAAAAGATATATGTATACAAAACCTTTGCACTGAATAAATGTTAACTAGTTTTTTTTTTGGTAATATAAAGTTTTTTTTATTGCAAAATCCTGTCTTGAAAAATTAAAAAATTAAAAATCTTGTATATTTGACGTGTTTTTTCTCTTCTGAATGACGTCTTCTCATTTATCCCCCACACCTTTTTTTTTTAAGTTTGCTATTTGGGCCACTGGGAGAGCAAAACAAATATTTGTGGTTCTCTCATAATTATTAAATATTATCCCTGTTTATAAGACTTCCACTACTAAAAAAATCTAGAAATGTAAAAAATAAAAAACTATAAAGGTTTATACCACACTATAAATAATTCCAAAATAAAAGTGTGTATTTACATTATTTATTTATTTATTTATTTATTTATTTATTTATGTGTGTGTATATATATCTATATCTATATCTATATCTATATATATATATATATATATATATATATATATATATATATATATATATATATATATATATATATATATATATATATATATATATATATAGATAAGTTGAAGTCAATGATTTTATTTTGCTTTTTTAAATATTTCCCAAATGATGTTTAACAGAGCAAGGAAATTTTCACAGTATGTCTTATAATATTTTTTATTCTGGTGAAAGTCTTATTTGTTTTATTTTGGCTTGAATAAAAGCAGTTATTAATTTTTAAAAAACATTTTAAGGTCAATATTATTAGCTCCCTTAAGCTATATTTTTTTCGATAGTCTACAGCACAAACCATCATTATACAATAACTTGCCTAATTACCCTAACCTGCCTAGATGACCTAATTAACCTAGTTAAGCCTGTAAATGTCACTTTAAGATGTATATAAGTATCTTGAAAAAATATTATTTATTGTCATCATGGCAAAGATAAAATAAATCAGTAATTAGAGATGAGTTATTAAAACTATTATGTTTAGAAATGTGTTGATAAAATCTTTTCTTAGTTAAACAGAAATTGGAAAAAAATAAATAAGGGGGCTAATAATTCTGACTTCAGCAGCTTATATATATATATATATATATATATATATATATATACATACATATATACGTGTGTGTGTGTGTGTACAAATATATTTACATTTCTGTTTATTTATAATTAGTTATTTTTATATATCATTTTATATTATATCAAATACATAAATATACTGTTAGTCAGAATTATTAATTGTAAAACTTCAATTTTAAGTTTTTATATTTTTCGCACAGTTTCTTAGGTAATTCATAACTGCTTCATTATCTAACAGTGTTTTTTCTGTAAAACAATCAAAAACAAATATTGCTTAAAAGGGCTGATAATTTTTTTTAAAAAGCAAATAAGACTTTCTCCATAAGAAAAAATATTATAAGTAATACTGTAAAGAATTCTTTATTCCATTAAAGATGAAATATTAAAAATAATTGACAGGAGGTTGAATAATTTTGCCTTCAACTGTACATGGTACTCATGCAAACTCTTATTTTGGATGTGATTCATCATTTCACAGCACTACTATTTTCTATTTTGCTGTTTGAATTTGTAGTGTAAGACACCTGATGTGTTTTTATTAATATTGTCCTGTTGTCTGCAGGTCAGTACTGTACAGAAGATGTGGACGAGTGTGAACTGTCTCCAAACGCCTGTCAGAATGGCGGGACATGCCACAACACCATCGGCGGTTTCCACTGCGTGTGTGTGAACGGCTGGACTGGCGACGACTGCAGCGAAAACATCGACGACTGCGCCAGCGCTGCCTGCTCGCACGGAGCCACCTGCCACGACCGCGTCGCCTCCTTCTTCTGCGAGTGTCCACACGGGCGCACCGGTCAGCAATAAGCGCATTGCAAAGCTATTTTCATTAAATATATATTTTTTTAGCTATAAAGGATCTTGTATAGTTTTTTAAAGTTGTTTTATTTTTTCAGTTTTATTTCACCAATTTCAGTTAGCAAAAACCATTTGAGTTCTTTTGTTTTTAGTTAATTATTTAAATGCATTTGTCATTTTGTTTATTTAATTTTTTATATAAAATTTTTGTTTGACTTATTTCTGTTTTATTAATTTTAGTATTTCAACATTTTATTTTCTGTAGTCCACAAAGCACTCAACTCTATAATTCATTTTAACACTTTGTTTTTGTTTAAACAAATGCATTCGTTTTTTGTGATTTTTTTTATTATGTTTTTTATAGAACTTAAAAAATTGTTGCAATATGTCTTTAATTTATTGTACTTTAAAAAATATTTATTTTTCAGTTACAAAAAACTTTATTTTTATTTCAGTTTTATTATTTTTAGTATTTTAAATTCAATTATTTTGACTAGCTTTAAAAACATTGTTTTATAGAATATTATTTATTTTTAAACTATAAAGTAATATGTATATATTTATTGGTAAAAAAAATTATTTATATATATATATATATATATATATATATATATATATATATATATATATATATATATATATATATATATATATATATATATATATAATGTGTATATATATAATGTGTGTGTGTGTGTGTGTATATATATATATATATATATATATATATATATATATATATATATATATAATGTGTGTATAATTTTCCTTAAAAATATATAATTGTTAATATTTAAAAATTAATTTTACTTATAAATTAGTTTCTGCTAAATTGCAATTACCAAAAGACAAGTTAAATTCAACATGCATTAATTGTACAATTAATCAACATTAACTCTGTTGCCTGCAGGTCTTCTGTGCCACCTGGACGATGCCTGCATCAGTAACCCGTGTCAGAAAGGCTCAAACTGCGACACAAACCCAGTGAGCGGGAAAGCCATCTGCACCTGCCCGCCCGGATACACTGGATCCGCCTGCAACCAGGACATCGACGAGTGCTCACTTGGTAAAAACACCAATCACAGAAATAACCTTTACATCACATTACACCATATCCTAACTCAACGGATCTCAATTCTGCTTCTCTAATCTGTAGAGTCCACTATGCAGGGCACGTTTTGTTAAATTAAAACGAAGGTCTGCTGTAAAAAGAGAAGTTTATGAAATCCTCAGTTATTGAGAACTGCTGTCCTCTTACTATAGGCGACACTGCTGTGATACATAATAAAAGCCATCTTTTCCATATTTAAAGGACTTTTTGTACTGCCCATCTGAGAACGAAACATGTGAAATTTATATTTTAGAAACCGTTTCTATTTATGTAATGTTTCGGCTGAACAACAGCATGAACTACTATGACAATGATCACCTCAGGTACTGATCATGTGCTTTATTCAGTGTTAACTGTCACTTATGTGTGTTGTAATACTGTTTCATCGTGAAATTTATTGCCATACTACTGAAAGCAGCAACAGATATCTTACTTCACGTTGAAAATAAAAGAACTATCTAACATACAGCTATTAATGTAATTAACTCTATAATTCATTTTAACACTTTTTTTGTTTTAACAAATGCATTCCTTTTTTTGTGATTTTTTTTTTTATTACGTTGTTTGTAGAACTCAAAAAATTGTTGCAATATGTCTTTAATTTATTGTACTTTAAAAAATATTTATTTTTTAGTTACAGAAAGCCACTTTTAATAACTTAAACTGTAAATACATTTATAATTTTTAACACTTTTTACTAAAAAGTAAAAAGTTTAGATTTATTTTTATTTCAGTTTTTTTATTTTTAGTATTTTAAATTTAATTATTTTGACTAGCTTTAAAAACATTGTTTTATAGAATATTTTTTATTTTTAATATTATTTAATTTTAATTTTATGAAGTAATATGTATATATTTATTGGTAAAAAAATATGTATGTGTGTGTGTGTGTGTATGTTATATATTGAGAACGAAGAACGAAACATGTGACTGAGAACCGTATGTGCTTTATTCAGTGTTAACTGTCACTAATGTGAGCTGTAATACCGTTTCATCGTGACATTTATTGCCATACTACTGAAAGCAGCAACATATATCTTACCTCATATTTTGAAAATAAAAGAACTAACTAACATACAGTTATTAATGTATGTATGTAATAAATTAACTTTACAACTATGACTCAGTTCAAATCAATCACTCAGCTTGTACTTTAATAATGTTAAAGAGGTTTAATAAGTTTTAATTAGATAATAAACCCTACCATGTCATTGTGAGTGCACTATTCTGCGTTTCCGCTATTAAATTTTTTTCTGTCGTGTTGCATATCGTGCGGACCGAGAAATTGCTTGTCATGCGTGTGTAGTTAGGACACGATGTTACATATATTTACACCAGCTACTGTTTCAGGTGCAAACCCCTGTGAGCACGGCGGCCGCTGCCTCAACACTAAAGGCTCCTTCCAGTGCAAGTGTCTGCAAGGCTATGAAGGGCCAAGATGTGAAATGGACGTCAATGAGTGCAAGTCGAACCCCTGCCAGAACGACGCAACCTGCCTCGACCAGATTGGAGGATTTCACTGCATCTGCATGCCTGGTGTGTGGACCAATCACTATTTGTTTTATTTGTAAATTCAAGTTTTATTTATTTATTTGTTTGAGTTTTATTTATTTTAATTATTTTATTTGTTTATTTATGTTTTATTTATTTATTTTATATTATTTATTTATTTGTTTTATTTATGTTTTATTAATTTGTTTATTCATGATTTATTATTTTGTTTATTTAGGTTTGATTTATTTATTTACATTTTAGCTGTTTTATTTATTTGTTTGTTTTATTTACTTGTTTGTTTTATTGTTTTTTATTTGTTATATATTTGTTTTCTTTCTTTATTTGTTTATTTATGTTTTATTAATTTGTTTATTTATGTTTATTTGATTGATTGATGGATTGGTTTTATTTCTTTGTTTAATTGAATTTATTTAATTGTGTTTTTTATTTGATTTAATTGTTTTATTAATTATTTATTTAATTGTATTATTTGTTGTATTTATTTGCTTTGTTTATTAATTTATTTATTTTGTTTTATCCGTTTGTTTTAGTCATACAGTTTTATAATACATTACGAAAGAAAACAAGCACTCCAAGAACACATGAAAACACATTTAAATATTTAGCAGTGAACTACAGATAGATAGTCTACAGATAAAATAATAATAAATAAATGATGATCATGCTTTATGTATCCAAAACCGAACTGGAAATGGGGGCTGAGCCACCATAGCATAATATAGGATGAAATTTACATTATACGAAATATTAAAGGAAACAAATTGTGACAATTTTCATTATTTCAATATTATTGTATTCCTCATCAAATAATTTCAAACCTTTAGGCAAATTATTGTCATCAGAGTTACTTACTCTGATTAACTACCTTTTTTTCTATATAGGTTACGAGGGTGTGTTTTGTCAGATCAACACTGATGATTGTGCATCTCAGCCGTGTCTCAACAGTGGAAAATGCATCGACAAAATCAACTCGTTCCACTGCGAATGCCCTAAAGGTAATGTCCACGATTGTGTATTCTCATATGATGAGTTGTGTGTGAGACATCAAAATCAATGCATTTTTCTCCACCTGCAGGGTTTTCTGGGAGTTTGTGTCAGGTGGATGTGGATGAATGTGCCAGTACGCCATGTAAAAATGGAGCTAAGTGCACAGACGGACCCAACAAATACACCTGTGAATGCACCCCAGGTACACAACTATGTGATGTTTTTAATGCTTAAAGAAATCTCATGTTTGTTTTGCTTCAGTTATTTTATCTTCTGTATGTAAATTAGATGTGCTGTGATTAGCCAACGACTTTCAATAGGAAATGAGTCAGTCATTTAGCCAACATTCTAAAAAGGTTCAGGGAAAATGTAGCATATTTTTAAGCACTTCATTTAAAACTCATCTAATGAATTCTAAATATGCAAATTACTTACATTATGATTGACTAACTTCTAAATTCTAAAATTAAGGTTCAAGAAAAATTTTAAAACCCTCTTCATTTTGTTTTATCTCCATCTTAAGAATTTGGAATATGCAAATACCCTGTATCATGATTGGCTTATCTCTTTGAATAGAAAATTAGTCATCGTCAACATGGCCAAATATGCAAATTACTTGCATTATCATTGTGTTCTGGAATTTTTTTTTTTTTTTTTTTTAAATAAATCTTTTCGTTTTGTTATATCTCCATCTTAAGAACTCTGAATATGCAAACAATTCATTTATGATTGGCTTGCGTCTTCGAATTTAAAATGAGTGTCATTTACATTCCAAATATGCAAATTATCTGCATTATGATTGGGTAACCTCTAAATTTAACAAATCTTAAGGTTCAAAAAGAAAATTGGATCACTTTTTTTGTTTAATCTCCATTTTAAGAATTCTGAATATGCAAATTACCTGTATCATGATTGGCTAATATAAAATGAGTGTGGTTGGCAACATTCTAAATATGCATTGAATGTTTTCAAACACCCGTCTGCAGGTTTTTCTGGCATTCACTGTGAGCTGGACATCAACGAGTGTGCGTCGAGCCCTTGTCATTATGGTGTGTGTCGTGACGGTGTGGCCTCCTTCACCTGCGACTGCCGGCCTGGATACACCGGACGCTTGTGTGAAACCAACATCAACGAGTGTCTGAGCCAACCCTGCCGAAACGGAGGAACCTGCCAGGACAGAGAGAACGCCTACATCTGTACCTGTCCTAAAGGAACCACAGGTAAAATTCACACACACACAAACACACACACTCCTGCAGGTATGACTCCATCATCATCATTTCAAAGGTCACTTTTTATTTTAGATCAATTTCTAACAACAATCATTTTCACCTTTATTTTTATTATTATTATTATTATCATTATTATTATTGCTATCTATTATTCTTTGCTAGATGCATAAAGATTTATAATACTGATTCTACGCTATTATTATTATAATTATTATGACACTATTATTACTTCTTTTATTATGTTGTCAATTGAGAATTCAATATTATTACTTCTTCCTAATGTTTTGACCTAAACAGGGATTTTTGTTGTTTATCAATTGAGAATTATATATGTAAATAACCTGTATTGCGATTAGCTAACTTCCAAAAATTAATTATTATGTTTATTTGAATTATTATTATCACTGCTATCTATTATTCTATAGTAGAAGCATATAGATTTATTATACAGATTCTACACTGTTATTATTATTATTATTATTTTTATACAGTTATTATTATACTATTATTGTTATTTTCTTCCTGGTGTTTTGACTTTAAGTGTTTTGTTGTCAACTGAGAATTAAATATGTAAATTACCTGTATTGTGATTGGCTAACTTCTAAATTTTATGATTAAGGTTGAGGAAGATAAGATCTTAAGAAACCTGAATATGCAAATGATCCAATCATGACTGGCTTATCTTTTCGAATAGAAAATGAGTGCCATTGCCAACATGCCCAAATATGCAATTATTATGCTTATTTTACTATAATAATAATAATTATTATTATTGCTATCTATTATTCTTTAATAGATTGATATAGATGTATTATACAGATTCTACGTTGTTGTCATTATTATTATTATTATTATGCTATTATTATTATCATCCTTTTGATGTTTTGAATTAAACCGTGTTTTTGTTGTCAATTGAGAATTATATATGTAAATTACCTCTATCGTGATTGGCTGATATCTTCAAATAGGAAATTCAAGAGTTCACACTTAGAGATTGCTTCACGCTATTGGCAGGTTTGGCATGCTGACGCATGCGGGAGAGAACCCTGAGCTCTGAGATACTTGAGCACAGGGCTCCCGCCTTGTCAATTAGCATGTAAAAGGGTCTGAGATCAGGTAGATCTCGAGAGCTCCCACTGGTAAAGGTGAAAAGAGGGAGATGGGGTGGATGGGGATATTCTTCCAATACTAATATAAGGCGGTAAGGTTAAAATTGGTCTGTTTATTGTAGGCTTGTATTAATCTGATTGGATTATTGCTGATTACAGATGAGAGATCAGTCGTGATCAATCATACCACATGCTCTTCTCGAAATTTGTTTAAATACTTCACTTAAAGTCATTGCCAATGTTCTAAATATGTTGTTAGTCAATGTTTTGTTAATTTCTTCAACTTTTTCACAGATTCGTCTCATAAAGGCCCTTTAAAAAGGATAATAATTGTGAAGAATTAAAGAAATGTGAATTCTAATCTCTTGTTTTCAAAGTATTGCAATTTATTTCTCTCAGAACTGTGACTTCACCTCTAGCTTATTTTGTAGCACAAACAGTCATTCTTAAAATTAAAATCTCGAATAAATTCCGCAGTTCTGGAAAAATGTGGAATATTTAAAATAAAAAGTGTCTCTGCGTTGGCAGGTGTGAACTGCGAGATCAACATTGACGACTGCAAGAGAAAGCCATGTGACTATGGAAAGTGCATAGACAAGATTAATGGCTATGAGTGTGTCTGCGAACCCGGATACTCAGGTGAGTCAGTGCAGCATCTCTGTGTGTGTGTATGTGTGTGTGTGAGAGAGAGAGAGAACAGGTGGCCAGCGGAGTGCAGAGCTTGGGTATCAGATGACTGCAGACAGAGACTGCTTTTCCCAACTGTCTCTCTCTCACACACACACACACACACACTCACACAGGTGTCCTTTACTTTAATGCTGCGGCCCCAGCGATCCCATGAGTGACCCTTTTCATGTTGCATTTAAAAGGAAAAGGTACAATAGGCCTTGTTAAATCATGAATACAATCAGGTTTTTAGGGGCGCCAGGAGTATTATCACAAATCAAGGACACGATTACAACTTTCTCCAATGCTTATTTATTGTAAAATTAATACTTTGAGCAGGGAAGCATTACAATCATCAAAAGTGATCATAAATTTATTTTACATTTTTTGGGATTTAGTGGTTAGCACTGTCATCTCACAGCAAGAAGGTCGCTGGTTCGAGTCCCGGCTAGGTCAGTTGGCATTTCTGTGTGCAGTTTGCATGTTCTCCCCATATTCACGTGGGTTTCCTCCGGGTGCTCCGGTTTCCCCCAAAGTCCAAACTCATGTGCTGTAGGTGAATTGGGTAGGCTAAATTATCCGTAGTGTATGTGTGTGAATGAGAGTGTATGGATGTTTCCCAGTGATGGGTTGCAGCTGGAAGGGCATCCGCTGCGAAAAACATGTGCTGGATAAGTTCCACTGTTGCCACCCCAGATTAATAAAGGGACTAAACCAAAAAGGAATGAATGAATGAATGAATGAATGAATGAATGAATGAATGAATGAATGAATGAATGAATAATCTATATATACAGCAGGCAGAGATCTGGGGGCAGGAAGTTTCAGAAGATAACTTTATCCTACATCATTTTTCATATGTATTATTTTTTTAAGGAAAATAAGGGTTATACGATGTGTTCTTAAGTTCCTCTAGTTAAAAAAAAAGAAGTAAAATAAAAAAAGTCCTGCAAGTTCTGAAAGAGATCAAGCCTCAGCCAGGTCACAAAAAGTAACGCAAAAGTAACACAAAAGTAACTAAGTAACGTAACTACTTACTTGTTTGGGGAGTAACTCAATATTGCGATCCATTACTTTCTAAGTAACTTTCCCCGACACTGCTCGTATATGGCTGGCTATTCGCTGCATATCAATTATTATAAAAGCGTGACCGCACACACACATGCACTGCAGCGATGAGAGCTGTGCACGTCGGACTGTGTTATTAAGGATCTCCCGCTGGATCTAATCTCACTATGTTTGTTTTTGTTTTTTTAGATGGAAATTTTTTTTTTTTTTTTTTTTTATTAATTGAATTAATTAAAAAAAAAAAAAAAAAAAACACCCCCCTCCCCTGCGGTCTCTTGAAACTGGGCTTTACAATGAATAGAAGTTAACATAGAAAAAAAAACAGAATACAGTATCAAATATCAATTATACAAAGCAAGGCAATCATTCTGGATCCTGATAATTTCTTTGTGCAATAAACGAGGAGATTTTGTCAGCAGCTAAAGTCCAGATCTGTAATGTACTCATTTGTACCAAGTTCACTCGCGCCGTGAATAACTCCAACATTATAATGTCTTGAAGTTGTACCAACCACTTGTACATGTCCAAATTATGTGGAGGCGGCCAATGTTGGGCTAGTAATTTTTTAGCAGAAGTTAAGCCAGCCGGCCAAACAGCTTTTTGTTGCTTGGTTAGGTTCAACGTAGAATCATCACTCAGTAATAGAACAGAAGGATTCAATGGTACAGGATATTCAATAATTTCTGATAGGATGACACAGATCTCATTCCAAAATCTTTGTACTTTCTCACATTCCCACATCATATGGAAAAAAGATCCAAGTTCTTGGTTAGGACATTTATCACAGAAAGGACTAAAGGAGGCATTGATACGATGTCTCACTATATTTGTTAGACATGATATTAAATTCTCCTTGTCTCTATCTAACAACATGTTCCCAGACTTTGGTCTGTTGAATCTATTAATTGTTCTCAGTTAACGTGTTTTGGCTGAGCACTAAGATAAGTTAATATATTAATTAATGTAACCGCAAACACTGTTTGCTTTCATTTCCTGTATAGTATTCACCTTTTTCTTCGGCGGCGAGCGGACGCAGCCATTTGAATCTTTTTGGCTCAAGACTTCCGGTCTCATTTACTTCCATTAATTTTAAGACATTAAAAACTACTCGTTTCGCTGTTTGATGATGCAAACTGATATTTCCTTATGTTATTCTACTTGGTCTGTATAGTCATGCAAACATTTGTTTGTAGAGCAAGTAGTTTGACCATTTTCTGCCGTTTATTTTTCCTATGCATTTCTCTCATTGGCGACTAAATCAGGTATATGCCGAGCTAGTGCTGTTCCCATGCTGATAAACTTCCGGTAACCTGTTATTGTGAACTTTTTTTCCATTTTATACGGTTCCTTATACAGCATCGATGTTGTAATGTCATTAAAATACATTCAGTTAAATAAACTTTAGCATTTATTTAGTTGCTCAAGCGTAAAACGAGAAAAAAAGCCGTTTACTCGCACGCGCCCGTCAGAATCGGCAGGCTAACGCAGAAGCTCCATTGAATATACTGGGGTAAAATAAATGCTCATATTATAAAGACATGGCGGGGGAAATGTAATTTAATGCAGTGCTTCTTGTACAATCTGAGACCCACTTTAAATCAGATATCACTCACCCAGTGGAGATTGCTGATTTTTAAAGAAAACAGACCTTAAACGCGCCGGATTTTGCATTGGCATTCAATTCGCCGGAAGAGCTTAACCCAGATTACCGGCAAATTAAAAGTCCTATTAGCATGCTTCGGCATATACCCCATCGGAAGTTCTAAGACAATCGCGAAAACAGGTGCACTTCCACATTTTAGAAAAAGGTCAATAAACCAGGGGTGGCCAACCCTGTTCCTGGAGAGCCACCTTCCTGCCGATTTCAGTTGCAACCTATATCAAACACAGCTGCCTGTAATTATCACATGGTGTTCAGGTCCTAATTAATTGGTTCAGGTGTGTTTGATATGGGTAGCAGCTGAAATCTGCAGGAAGGTGGCTCTCCAGGAACAGGATTGGCCACCTCTGGTATAAACTTATTGTACGTTATACTTTTATAATGGCCATTATTGATTATTAAACTGATATTCAGCAAAAGAGAGGGTATGTTTCATATTTTCAATGAAAATGGACGGAGGAATGACGTGGAATGACGTTATATAGAAGGCTCTGTTTTGTTCTAAATAAGTATACAGTGAAGGTGACGCTCGTATAAATATGCAGCTACACGACGCCTTACGTCGATTAAGTTGCTAATATCAAAATGAAAATAGGCAGTTCCTTATATCTTGTTTTCATATTATTGTTAAGAAAGTGAAACGGTGTAGCCAGGATGATGTGATTGATGTTATAAAGTACACTGTTCCCTTTGGAGTTTGTTTTCCATATCTAACTTGCGAAGTCTGAACAAGGAGAGGATGCAGGACTTAACTGTGTGTAGGCTACTTAATATCGAGAGGAAAAAACCCCAATCAGATTCAGATCAGCCACACCTCAGTTTTCAGATGTCTCCGTTCTCCCCCGTCCACACTAACACAGAGCAGCAGTGTTTTTTAAAAGGAAAACGGCCTCTTCAACATTTTCAAAACGCTCCTTTTTCGGCGCTCATAAACTCCGGCGTAGTGTGGACGGGTGGCAAAAGTTATGTGCTTTCAAACTGTAACGTATTAGTGTAAACAGGGCCTAAAATGTAAATCAGGCTGAACTCTAAACAGTCTAGCAGATGTTTTTTTTTCATGACCAGAACTTTTTTGTGTGCTGCTATTCATATTATAGTAAGCATTATATTCACTTCAATGTGTGTGTGAGAGAGAAACTGCAATAAAGTCCCATTGTTGTTGGAGAATCAAACAGTTACCCATTAGCCAACAGAGGAGACTCTCTCTCTCTCTGTGTGTGTGTGTGTGTGTGTGTGTGTGTGTGTGTGTGTGTGTGTGTGTGTGTGTGTGTGTAATTGTTGTTCGGCCGTGTGTGAAATGGGGTCTGTTCTTTTGTATGTGCAAACAGCCCTCAGTAGGGTCTGTTCTCCCCCCCTCGGCGAGTGTGTGAAAGACAGAAAGAAAGGAGGAATGAAAGAGCACAAGAGGGTGGAGGAAATCCTTTGTGTTTGGAGCAGGGCTGGAGTTTTGGGATGAGACACACACACATACACACACAGCAGACAAAGCACAAGAGGTCAGCACACATCCTAAGAAAATTCCTTTAGTTGTGTGTGTGTGTGTGTGTGTGTGTGTGTGTGTGTGTGTTTTACATGCTTTTTTTGGCTCACTTGTGTATTCATTTTGCTGTATTACATGGAAATGCATATAGTTTTTATTGTAAAATCAATACTTTGGGCAGTGTGCCATGGTGGCTCAGTGGTTAGCATGGTCGCCTTAAAGCAAAAAGGTCAATGGTTCAAGTCCTGGCTGGGCCAGTTGGCATTTCTGTGAGGAGTTTGCATGTTCTCCCCGTGTTGGTGTGGGTTTCAAATAGGTCTCAAACTGCATTCCTGGAGGGCAGCAGCTCTGCACAGTTTTGCTCCAACCCTAATCAAACACAGCTGATGCAACCTATTATTTGATTATTTGATTTATTATTTTATTATTTATTATTTTATATTGTTTTTTTATTATTTATTTTTTGTTGAATTGTATTTAATTTATAAAAGTTTATTTTAAAGTATTTTCATTTAATTACACACATTTTTAATGTATTGTATTTTCAAATTATTTTATATTATTCATTTATCTTTAAAAATTGTATTTGTATTTTATATTTAATAGAATTTCTTTTCTTTTTTATGAAATAAAATATGTTATAGCAAGAATAATTATACTACTAGTTGCTATTATTATTATATATGCTACTACTACTACTATTGTTATTTGTGCTGCTTCTACTAATATCATTATTATTATTTATGCTGCTACTACTACTACTAATATTATTATTATTATTATTATTATTATTATTATTATTTATGCTACAATTTTATTATTATTATTATTTATGCTACTTCTACTACTAATATTATTATTATTTATATTATTATTATTTTAGCAACAATTTTATTATTATTATTATTATTATTTATATTATTATTATTGTTATTATTGTTATTATTATTATTTATGCTACTACTACTACTACTACTACTACTAATAATAATAATAATAATAATAATAATAATTATGATGATTATTATTATTGTTATTATTAGTATTAGTATTATTATTTATGCAATTATTATTATTATTAATGCTACTTCTACAAATATTATTATTTGTACTATTATTATTATTATTTATACTACTATTATTGTTGTTATTATTATTATTTATACTATTATAATTATTATTATTGTTTATACTACTATTATTATTTATTACTATTATTATTATTTTATTATTATTATTTATACTTCTATTATTTCTATTATTAATATTTATGCTACTTCTATTATTATTATTATTATTATTATTATTATTATTATTTATACTATTATTATTATTTACACTACTACTTGTATTATTATTATTATTATTATTATTATTATTGTTATATTTCTTTATGCTATTATTATTATTATTATTATTGTTAATATTATTATTATATGGATGATAGGAAATAATGATAATACAAATAACAAAAATCATAACTTGATATTACTCTTAGAAGCAACATAGTTTTCAGTAAAGTGTTATATTCATCTCTAAGATTATTATTTCTTTGAATATAACTATGGCCACTTGTGTATTAATTTAGCTGTATTTTAGAGAATTGCATAGAATGGTATATTTCTCTCTTAAATGTTGCATCATGAATGTTGAACATTTCTGTCATTTTTCTCTCAGGCTCAATGTGCAACATCAACATTGACGACTGCGCGTTGAACCCATGCCACAACGGCGGCACCTGTATTGACGGTGTGAACAGCTTTACCTGTCTGTGTCCCGACGGTTTTCGGGATGCCACCTGTCTCTCGCAGCACAACGAGTGCTCCAGCAACCCCTGCATCCACGGCAGCTGCCTGGACCAGATCAACAGCTACAGGTGTGTGTGTGAGGCCGGCTGGACGGGACGCAACTGCGACATCAACATCAACGAGTGCCTGTCCAACCCCTGCGTGAACGGAGGAACCTGCAAAGACATGACCAGTGGATACCTGTGCACATGCAGAGCCGGATTCAGCGGTACGACACACTAATGCACACTACTGTGTACATCCTTATATTAGATGGGTTAGAATGCTTATGCTGGCTTTTCAAAGTGTTTTTTTTAAATGCATTTTTTTTGCCCTCATTTCTAAACATAATATTTAATAATAGATTTATAACTCATTTCTACTAACTGATTTCTTTTGTATTTGCCATAATGACAGTACATAATATTTGACTGGATATTTTTTTAGGATACTAGTATTCAGCTTAAATTGACATTTAAAGGCTTAACTAGGTTAATTAGGCAGGTTAGGGTAATTAGGCAAGTCATTGTGTAACAGTGGTTTGTTCTGTGGGCAATCGAAAAATAGCTTATGGGGGCTGATTATATTGAATATTGAAAATGTTTTTAAAAAAATTAAAGCTGCTTTTATTCTAGCCTAAATAAAGCAGATAAGACTTTCTCCAGAAGAAAAAATATTATCAGACATACTGTGAAAATTTCCTTGCTCTGTTCAACATCATTTGGGAAATATTTAAAAAAGAATAAAACTTGAATGTCAGTTTTGACTTGCTTTTCTGGCTTATGAAAAGGAATAAAAATGTAAATAACAAATTTTTATTTCTAAATAAGAACACTTATGAACTAAATTTATTTTAAATTCACATAACCTTTTTGTTTTCTTTATTATATTATTAAAATCAAATTAAATGTAAAAATTAATATGTAGTTATATATGTAATTGTAATACACTTAGAAGTATACATTTGCCCACTGTTGTACCTTTCTGCTGTATGTTTTTGACATCAAATTCTGTTTTTTAGATGTTTTTAAACTATGCTTGCTTTTTTGTTCTAGAATTAGAATTCAATAAAAATTAAACAAAAATGTTTTGCTTTTAAAAATAAATTATCATCATAAATATATGTAATATTTTCTTAAAACACTTTGAAGTATGCATTTGCTACAAAACCAATGCTATTTTTGGTTTTTAAAAATGTTATTAAAACAAACAAAACAAAAGTGTTAAATAATAAATATGCTATCCTTTTGTTCTAGAAAAAAATTTTTTTTTAAACTTATTAAAATAAATAAATAAAAAGTAATAATATACTGTTAAAACACTTTGAAGTGTGCGCATGCATGTGTGTTTTCCAAATACTGACTTCAGATGGAGTTTTTAATTATGCGTACTTTTGGCTGAAAAATGAAATTAAACAAAAAATACAATAAAATTTTGAAAATTGAAAATATTTCGTACTAAAATAAAAATGCAATATAATTATATAAATATAAAACAGTAGTTTTAATACACTTAGAAGCATTGCATTTGCCACCTTTTTACCTTAAAAGCTACTTTTTTCTTACTGGTTTGACACTTAGTAAAGTATCACCAGGAATATTTTAGAATATTTTTAGAATGTTAAAAATTTATTTTTTGATTTTTGTTATTTTTTTTTATTGTATATTAATTAATGTTCTTGTTATTTATTATTGTTGAAATGTTCTTGCCATGAAAATAGCCTTGGATGCTGATATGGCATCCAATGGTATCATTAACATCATCATCAGTTTTACTGATCTGTATATGTAGTTTTTTTTTTGTTTTTTTTTTGGTCATAATAAATCATAGTTTTGCCTTAAACAGATATCCACAGTGGATATTTGAAGTATGCATGCATTAAAACTAACAATTGAATTTGTGTAGTAAAAATGTCATTGAAGCTGATGGTGAAATTTGCAATTGTGAGTTAATTATACTATGCAAAGCATGCATAATAAGAAACTCAATACTTGCATGCATTTCGCCCTTTACTTTTGTGCATTTTGTCTATAACAGTGGTTTATTTTCTCGCATTCAGGTCCGAACTGCCAGATGAACATTAATGAGTGTGCGTCGAACCCGTGTCTGAACCAGGGCTCCTGCATTGACGACGTGGCTGGATTCAAGTGCAACTGCATGCTGCCGTACACAGGTACAAACTCCACCATTGTTTTCTTCTGCCAAAACAGCACAGAGTCGTGAAATAACACTGTAGAGTCGAGGGTGGCTGCTCCAGTAGATTTATTTCCTGTTTGGCCACTTCCTGTTTCCGGTCGAGCCTAAGAATTGACAATTGGAGGAAACGCAGAGGGACTTCCTGCTGTGAGGAAACCGATAAGGAAGTGCTTGCTTGAAAAATCAGGCAATAGAAGAGAGAAGGCTTAAATAACAGACACAGATTTACTGCTGGACTCAATCAACTGAGTTTTTTACACTGATATTGAGGGGTAAAGCTGCAGGATAGACTTCAATAGAGTCTGCTGTTTAGTTATAGCAGCATTTAATGTTCTTTATGTACTATTTGTGGTAATATGCTATTAGCTTTGGTTGTTATTTACATTGGTTTTCTTTCAGTTCTTGTATTTATATTTATAATTATTTAATATGTTTATTATATTTATTTATTTATTTATTAATTATGTTTATTATGATTATTATATTTATTTATTATGTTTATTTATTTATGTTTCTTATATTTATGTATTTATTATGTTTATTTGTTTATTAATTTATTTTGTTTATTTATTATGTTCATATATATTTCTTATATTATGTTTATTTATTTATTAATTGTTAATTTATTATTATGTCTGTTTGTTTTTATAATGTTTATATTGATTTATTATGTTTATTTATTTATTTATTTATTATGTTTATTTATTTATAATCTTTATTTATTTATTATGTTTATTTTATTTATTTATTATGTTTATTTATTTATTGTGTTTGTTTATTTATTTATTTATTTACTATGTTGTATTTATTTATCATGCTTATTTATCTATTATGTTTATTATATTTATTTATTTATTTATTATGTTTATTATATTTATTTATTATGTTTATTATATTTATGTATTTATCATCTTTATTTATTTATTATGTATATTTATTTATTAATTTATTTTATTTATTATATATATATATATATATATATATATATTTCTTATTTTTATTTATTTCTTATTTTTATTTATTTATTATGTTTATTTATTTATTATGTTTATTTTATTTGTTTAATTATTATGATTATTATATTTTATTATTTATTTATTTATTTTGTTTATTATATTTATTAATTTTTTACTTATGTTAATTATATTTATTTATTATGTTCATTTATATATTCATATATTTTGTTTATTTATTATGTTTATTTATTAATAATGCTTCTTTTATTTATTATGTTTATTTATTTATTCATTGTTTATTTATTTGTTTCTGTTTATTTGTTTGTTTGTTTGTTTGTTTGTTTGTTTGTTTGAATGTATGGACTAGTTTTAGTTAATGATGGTAACCCTGACCTTATTCTCTCTCTCTCTCTCTTTTTCTCTCTGTGTGTGTGTTTAGGTGAGGTGTGTGAGAATGTTTTAGCCCCTTGTTCACCACGTCCCTGTAAAAACGGCGGTGTGTGTCGTGAATCTGAGGATTTCCAGAGCTTCTCCTGTAACTGTCCTGCTGGATGGCAAGGTAAATGTGTGTGTGCACTTGCGTGTATTTTAAAGAGTGTTTGTGAGATTCTCAGTGTGTAAAGACAAGAACGTGTGTGTGTGTGTGTGTGTGTGTGTTTGTATTTGTCTCTTCATCATAATAATCTCTTCATGTGGTGTGTATGTGTGCAGGTCAAACGTGTGAGGTGGACATTAATGAGTGTGTGAGGAACCCGTGCACTAATGGAGGAGTGTGTGAAAACCTGCGCGGTGGATTTCAGTGCCGCTGCAATCCTGGATTCACTGGAGCTCTATGTGAAAACGACATTGACGACTGCGAGCCCAGTAGGAACACACACATCTCACACCTCACTTAACTAATGTTATCTTAAAATATGCAAATATGTTAGTAGGCGTTATTTAATGAAGTAAATTTGCATACATTTAAAAAAAAAAAAAGCTAACAGAAAAATAAATGAGCTGATGATGTGAATATGTGAGTAACAGTGTGTTTGTGTTCTCTCCCTCAGACCCGTGCAGTAACGGCGGCGTGTGTCAGGACAGGGTCAATGGTTTTGTGTGTGTGTGTTTGGCTGGTTTTCGAGGGGAGCGCTGTGCAGAGGACATTGATGAGTGTGTGAGCGCCCCCTGCAGGAATGGTGGAAACTGCACAGACTGTGTTAACAGCTATACCTGCAGCTGCCCTGCGGGCTTCAGTGGCATCAACTGCGAGATCAACACACCCGACTGCACCGAGAGGTACACACACATTTCAGCATAATCACAAAATATATACACACTTTGACCTAAAACTGATGATAAATTATTTAGGGATTGAACATGCATGCTGATCCTCTAAATTTGTTTTGTATTAAATTTATTTGTTATAATTTAAGATGCATGTTTAAAAATAAATAAATAAAAATAAATATATATATACTTGAGATGCATTTAATTTATTTAAAATTATGCATTAAATTGTGTCCATTTTTACAATCTTTATACAATGTATTTTTTAGGCAATGTTAAAATATTTAAATATTTATTTAAACTGTTTTCAGTTGTCTGTTACTTCTTATATACAAAATAGTTCATATTGTTTACATATTAGTTATCTATATATTTCATCTATATTTATCTTTATTTTTTCTAAGTTTATTTTCTTTATTTTTTTATATATAATGATTTTTTATTTGAGATGCATTTAATTTTTATTTTATTGAATTTGTTTTGTATACTATTTTTCATACAATGTTTTTGATATATAATTTAGGCATTATTTATATATGTAAGTATATATATTACAACTTTCATTTTAGTTATTTTATATATACAAAATAGTTTATAGTGTTTACATATAGTTATCTATTTATTTTTTCTATATATATATTTTAATATATATATAATGATGTATTTTTTAATTTGAGATGCATTTAATTTGATTAAAATTATGCATTAAATTCTGTAAATTTTTTAAATCTATTTTTACAATTATTTTAGATATAAATTAAGCAATATTTCTATATTTAAACTTTTTCAGTTCTCTGTTACTTAATAGATACAAAATAGTTCATATAGTTTACATATTAGTTATATATTATCTATATTTATCTTTATTTTTCTTAGTTTATTTTCTTTACTTTTTAATATATATGTTTTTTTAATTTGAGATGCATTTAATTTATTTTAATTTGTATGCATTTAATTTAAATTTTATTGAATTTTTTTGTATCCAATTTTTTATAAGATGCATTTTATATATAATTTAACCAATGTTTTTAAAATATTTTTTAATATATAATGATTCTCTTTTTTAATTTGAGATGCGTTTGAGATGAGATGATTAGTTTTGCGTATATATATATTTTTTGTAAATTTTTGTATCCTGTTTTTTATACAATATATTTTATATATTAAACAATATTTATTTATTTAAATATTTATTTCAACTTTTTTTCAACTGTCAGTTATTTTATATATACAAAATAGTTCATTATTCATATTTTTTTCAATATTTATATTTATTTTTTTATTTGTTCTTTATTTATATATATATATACACACTTTTTTATTTGAGATGCATTTAAAAAATTTTATTTTAGTTTTTTTTTTTTTTGATGTATTTTAAATACATTTTGTAGTTAATTGAAGTGCATGTGAAATTCATTTTATCTTATCTTGTTCTTTTAAACGAAATGTTTACTTAATTTAAGCTCAGTTTTGAGTACATTTTTTTATTTTTAAATATACAGTATTATACTTTTAATTAATGCATAGACCCAGTTATCAAAAACCAAAACCATTATGTTAAAGGTATGTTAAAAAAAATTTTTGTTCCTCCTCTCCAGCTCGTGTTTTAACGGTGGGACGTGTGTGGACGGCATCAACTCGTTCTCCTGCGTGTGTTTGCCGGGATTTACTGGGAATTACTGTCAGCATGATGTGAACGAGTGCGACTCTCGGCCATGTCAGAACGGCGGCTCCTGTCAGGACGGATACGGCACCTATAAATGCACATGTCCACACGGCTACACCGGACTCAACTGCCAGGTACACTAAAACACACTGTTTCTCCTATTGAAAGTAATTCTTTACAGTTTGATGCATCAGTAAATGAGCATGCAGATTGTTATATAAATAATAATAATAATATGTGGACTTTGTTTGTATTTGAATTATGTATTATTTTTTATTGGTATAAAATATATAAACCATTATATAACTTGTATGAACAAAATATGTACTAAAAAAATAAATATTTTAAAATTTTATTTAACATTGTTTTCTTTTCTATTAAACATTCTATTATAAACATCTATACTATATTTAGTTTTAATTATTTATATTATTTATTTTATTAATTTTATTGTTTTAAAAATAAAAAATAAATAAAATAAAAACTTTTTATTTTAATTAATTTTATTGTTATAAAAATAAGAAATAAATAAAATAAAAACTTTTTATTTTATTTTTAATAAACAATGTATTTTAAACATTTAAGCAATAATTATAATTGTTTTTAAAAATAAAATCAGGCCTTTATTTGTCACATACACTTTCATATAATGAAATTGAATATGCTAAGTTCATATTTATTTATATATATATATATATATATATATATATATATATATATATATATATATATATATATATATAATATTTCATATTAACATATTATAGTTATGTAGATTTCTCTTATTTGTATGTTTGTATGTTTTATTGACCTGTGTGTTTGTTGGTGTGTGTTCAGAGTCTAGTGCGCTGGTGTGACTCGTCTCCCTGTAAGAACGGAGGCTCGTGTTGGCAGCAGGGGGCGTCCTTCACCTGTCAGTGTGCCAGCGGCTGGACTGGCATCTACTGCGACGTGCCTAGTGTCAGCTGTGAGGTCGCTGCCAGACAGCAAGGTAACAAACAACACTTCAAGTCAGTGTATTTGTGTATTTTTAACAGTTTAAGTTATTATATATAAGCATAGTTAACCTACAGTTATATAGTATATAGGTGATGTCTGTGTGTACATGTTCAATGATGTGTATTTGGGTTGTCCCCGATTGCTGTGCAAGCCTTTTTCTACATTAAAAGCTGTTGTAAAGTGTGCATTTGTTAACCTCTGTGTTTGTGTGTCAGGTGTGTCTGTGGCAGTTTTGTGTCGTCATGCGGGTCAGTGTGTTGATGCAGGAAACACACACCTGTGCAGGTGTCAGGCTGGATACACCGGCAGTTACTGTCAGGAGCAGGTGGACGAATGTCAGCCGAACCCCTGCCAGAATGGAGCCACGTGCACAGACTATCTGGGAGGATACAGCTGTGAGGTACAAACACACACACACACACACACACACACACACACACACACACTCACACACATTTAGCAGACGCTTTGACCCAAAGTGACTTACATCCATACTCTCGCGCGCGCACACATTACTCTCTCACACACACAGGTTTGTTTTTGTGAATTGTGGGGACATTCCATAGGTTTTCATTGTCTTTCCTTTAGTTCAGTTTGTTCTTATTGGATTCTTAACATCTGTTCATCATCTCCCTCAGTGCGTTCCTGGATATCATGGTATGAACTGCAGCAAGGAGATAAACGAGTGTCTTTCTCAGCCCTGCCAGAATGGAGGAACCTGCATCGACCTCGTGAACACCTACAAATGCTCCTGTCCACGAGGAACACAAGGTACATACACTCGCATACAACAGATTCATCATACAATACTTCACTCTGCAGTGCTTTGACTCTTTTCTCTGCTCTTGTTTTGATTCTTTTCTCTGCTTCTATTCTGATTCTTTTCTCTTTGTTTCTGTTTTGATTCATTTAGCATTGCTTGTTCTGACTCTTTTCTCTTTGTTTCTGTTTTGATTCTTTTAGCATTGTTTGTTCTGATTCTTTTTCTCTGCTCCTTTTTTGATTCATTTTCTCTGCATATGTTTTGATTCTTTTCTGTCTGCTCCAGTTTTCATGCTTTTCTCTTTGCTCCTGTTTTGATTCTTTTAGCATTGCTTGTTCTGATTTCTTTTCCCTCTGGTCCTGTTTTGTTTATTTTCTCTGCTCCTAATTTGATTCTTTTCTCTGCTTCTGTTCTGCTTCTGTTCTCTTTGCTCCTGTTTTGATTATTTTAGCATTGCTTGTTCTGATTTTGTTTATTTGCTCCTGTTTTGATTTCTTCTAGCTCCTTTTTTTAATCATTTTCTGTGCTCTTGTTTTGATTCTTTTCTCCTTGCTTCTGTTTTGATTCTTTTCTCTACTCTTGTTTTGAATAATTTTCAATGCTCGTGTTTTGATTCTTTATCTTTGCTCCTGTTTTGATTCTTCTTCTCTGATCCTGTTTTGATTCTTTTCTCTGCTTCTATTCTGATTCTTTTCTCTTTGTTTCTGTTTTGATTCTTTTAGCATTGCTTGTTCTGACTCTTTTCTCTTTGTTTCTGTTTTGATTCTTTTAGCATTGCTTGTTCTGACTCTTTTCTCTTTGTTTCTGTTTTGATTCTTTTAGCATTGTTTGTTCTGATTCTTTTTCTCTGCTCTTTTTTTGATTCATTTTTCTGCATATGTTTTGATTCATTTCCCTGCTTCTATTCTGATTCTTTTCTCTTTGCTTCTGTTTTGATTTTTTTAGCATTGCTTGTTCTGATTCTTTTTCTCTGCTCCTTTTTTTATTCATTTTCTCTGCATATGTCTTGATTCTTTTCTCTTTGCTCCAGTTTAGATTCTTTTCTGTCTGCTCCAGTTTTCATGCTTTTCTCTTTGCACCTGTCCTGATTCTTTTAGCAATGCTTGTTTTGATTCCTTTTCTCTGCTCCTGTTTTGAATCTTTTCCCTTTGCTCCTCTTTTGAATCTTTTCCCTTTGCTCCTGTTTTGAATCTTTTCTCTGCTCGTATTTTGATGATTTTTGCTTTGTTTGCGTTTTGACTCTTTCATCTCCATATATGTTGATTATCTTAACTTTGCTTGTGTTTTGACTCCTTTGCTGTGCTCCTGTTCTGATTCTCTGCTCGTGTTTTGACTCTTTTTCTCCGCTCATGTTTTCAGGAGTTCACTGTGAGATTGATATTGACGACTGTTCTCCATCTGTGGATCCGTTAACCGGGGAGCCACGGTGTTTTAACGGCGGGCGGTGTGTTGATCGTGTTGGTGGTTACGGTTGTGTGTGTCCGGCTGGTTTTGTGGGCGAGCGTTGCGAGGGTGACGTTAACGAGTGCCTGTCAGACCCCTGTGACCCCAGCGGATCCTACAACTGTGTTCAGCTCATCAACGACTTCCGCTGCGAGTGCCGTACAGGATACACCGGTATGTTAATATGCACTAAGTACAGTTGAAGACAAAATTATTCACCCTTCTGTAAATATTATCTTCTTTTTCAAATATTTCCCGAAAGATGTTTAATAGAGCAAGGATTTTCTCAGTTTAATATTTTTTCTTCTGGAGAAAGTCTTATTTGTTTTATTTCGGCTAAAATAAAAGCAGTTTTTAATAGTTTTAATGCATTTTAAGGTCAATTTTATTAGCCCCCTTAAACAATCTTTGTTTTTGATTGTCTACAGAACAAACCACTGTTACACAATGACTTGCCTAATTACTCTATCCTGCCCAATTAACCTAGTTAAGCCTTTAAATGTCACTTTAAGCTGTATGGAAGTGTCTTGAAAAATATCTAGTCAAATATTATTTACTGTCATCATGGTTTAATTAATAAAACTATTATGTTTAGAAATGGGTTAAAAAAATCATAACCGTTAAACAGAAATTGGGGAAAAAATATACAGGGGGACTAATAATACAGGAGGGCTAATAATTCTGACACATTCACCTGTATATCACTGAATGTGTCATGGTCTTTAGAGCATAGTTACGTCTTTAGTGCGAGGCTATGATTTGACAGCACTGATTATCTATATATTTTTATATTTTGTGGTACAAAGGAGTACATAAAGAATAAGAAAGAAAGGAATGATGAGAAATAAAACACCATTCATTTCAGTAGATCATTGTTGGTGAGTTTCAAATAAAAATGAAGCTAAAAATAAGCCTGAATTAATTTAAGCTTATTTAACCTGTTTATTTTTAAGCTTATTTAACCTATTAGATATTTAACTATAATCATTTTAAGGTTAATTAAAGTAAAAAAAAATTATTCATTTATTTATTCTTTTTTCCTTCTTTTTTTAAAATTTTTTTTACAAATAAACAAATATATTTAATACATGTTATATAGTAGTGTAGTATGCTAAGAAATGTACTGTACAAATCAACGTGTTTATTTGCTTGTTAAATTCATTTATTTTTTTAGCATAAATTACAATTAAAAAACTATGAAAAACCATCTAATTGGGATACATTAAATTCAGTACTACAAAACTAAGCGTTGATACATTTTAGTTATGCCTTTCATTAGCTTAAATTCACTACAACAAAAACTATAAAGTATACTTAGGTTTACACTATAAGTAACTATACATTAGAGTAATTTAACAAATGTTTTTTGTAAATTAAATTTATTTTACACATCTTTTAATGTTTATTTTTTTTTAACTCGTAGGGAAGCGCTGTGAGACAGTCTTCAACGGCTGCAAGGACACGCCATGCAAAAATGGAGGAACTTGTGCTGTAGCGAGCAACACCAAACACGGATACATCTGCAAATGCCAGCCTGTAAGTAAAAACCAAGACTAAACCTGTAATCTGAACCTCCATAACATCCCATAAACAACATCTAACATTAGATTTCTACCATGTGCTCTCCTGGTTACTGTAAATTTCCCTGTCCCATAAATCCACCTAACATTTGGGATTAAATGAAAAATAGAGCTCCGTGTCATCGACAAAACAGTGGGAAGCCATGTGATTGGATGATGGTTCCCTGTGATATGGTGTAAATAGAGAATAGTAGGGGACCTAGAACAGAACCCTGAGGTACTCCAGGGCCAGCTGATGAGCTTTGGATACCTCCCCTCTCCAGGCACCTCTGAATGATCTGCCGGTGAGGTAAGACTTCAACCAGCAGAGCGGGGTTCCAGGGATGCCCATTGAGGAGAGGGTGGACAGTAGAATCTGGACATTTACCGTATCATTTACCGTTACCTGATTGGTTTGCATCCAGCAGGATATTGTGAGATAAAAATGTGTAAATTTGGTTTTAAAACAACTCTTTCCATTGGTCTGTAATTTTCAACCAATGAAGTGTTGAGTGATGGTTTTAGTGATGTTTTCACTCTCAGGGCTAAGCTTCAAACATTTTTCTAACATTGGTTTTCTTTCGTGTTCTTCCCTCCCAGGGTTACTCCGGCTCATCCTGCGAGTACGACTCTCAGTCGTGCGGCTCGCTGCGCTGTCGTAATGGTGCCACCTGTGTCTCCGGGCACCTGAGCCCTCGCTGTCTGTGTGCACCGGGCTTCAGTGGGCATGAATGCCAAACTCGCATGGACTCGCCGTGCCTCGTCAACCCGTGCTACAACGGTGGCACCTGCCAGCCAATCAGCGACGCTCCGTTTTACCGCTGCTCCTGCCCGGCTAACTTCAACGGGCTACTGTGCCACATTCTGGACTATTCGTTCAGCGGTGGGCAGGGTCGGGATATCGCCCCACCAGTCGAAGTGGAAATCCGTTGCGAAATCGCCCAGTGCGAAGGACGCGGCGGAAACGCCATCTGTGATACGCAGTGTAATAATCACGCATGCGGATGGGACGGCGGTGACTGCTCTCTGAATTTCGACGACCCCTGGCAGAACTGTAGCGCCGCCCTGCAGTGCTGGAGGTACTTCAATGATGGGAAATGTGACGAGCAGTGCGCCACCGCGGGCTGTCTTTATGACGGATTTGACTGTCAGAGGCTGGAGGGACAGTGCAAGTAAGGAACAAATTGTTTCTCATAGTATTTATTATTAAAACATTTTTATAATTTTTTTTGTTTGTTTTAATTCTGTTTTGCAGTTTTTATGTTTATAATTTTATAGTGTTTTCAATGTTTATTTTAAAGGTTTGGCTTAATTAGGCTTTTTTGGCTTAATTAAGAAAAACGAAAAAGAAAAAAACAATATATATATATATTTATACATGTTTATTTATAAATTATATATTTATATATTATTTATTTATTTATTTATTATTAATTTATATGGTTTATATATACATCATATATTTATTTATTGTTTATTTATATATTATTGATTTTTTATTAATTATTTATTTAATATTAATTTATATACTGTTATTTATTTATATTTCATTTATTTTTATTTATTTAATATAGATTTATTTATAATTATATATATATATATATATATATATATATATATATATATAATTTTTATTTATATATTTATGTATTATTTATTTTCATTTATTTATTATTTATATATTATTTATTTATATCTTATTTTTTTTAATATTTATATTATTTATATATAATATTTATATATATATTTTTTTGTTTTTTATTTGTTTTGCCATTTTTAATATTATTTTTTAAAAAGTAAACAAAATTTGCCATTTTTACTTTACCTCCTTTTTATTGTATTATTACAGTATATCTGATAGTATTTTCTAATACTATATTCAATCATAATTATTAAAAATAAATATGTTTGCAATTTCTTTTGTTAGAAATTTCATTGACATTTTTATTGACTGCAAAAAATACATTTGATTAATATTTTTATGAATTATATTATATCAAACATTGATCTCACTTTATTTGTTTTACCATTCTGTTTTCACTATTCTTTTATCTTGTATGTTGTGGTGATATCTTAAAAGACGTTTTATTGATTTATTTTCAAGGACCAATTTAGGGAGAAAAAATGAATAAGATGCTAAATAAAACCTTTTATTTTATTACCAGTTTAAACATATATTTTATATATTATAGTATAATAAATGCTACTGTAGCACTTTTATATAATGGTCCATTAGTTAATGTTAGTCTATTTACCAACATGAACAACCTATTAGTAATGCATTCATTACGGTATTTAGTCATGTTTGTTGACGTTAGTTAATGTTATTCAAGTTAAGTAACGCTAGTTCAGTGCATTAGCTAATGTTAACAAGCCCAATACAGCATTTTAGTAATGCATTAGATATTGTTGAATTATGATTAATAAATGCTTTACAAGATTATTCATGCTTAATGTTAGTAAATACTTTAACTAATGTACTATTATTCTAAAGTGTTACCAATGCTGCTTAATAAACATAATATTCTCCTCCGTTTTCATTAATTAGCATTAATTATTATTATTTTTGTGTGTGGGGTCAATTTGGCTTGGGATAAAAGTTATGTGTCATAATAAAAAATTATATATATATATATATATATATATATATATATATATATATATATATATATATATATATATATATATATATATATATTTATATATATAATTTTTTATTTATATATTTATGTATTATCTATTTTCATTTATTTATTATTTATATATTATTTATTTATATCTTATTTTAAAAAATAACTATTTATATTATTTATATATTGTTTATTTATATATTATTTATTTATATTATTTATATATATTTTCTTGTTTTTTTATTTGTTTTGCCATTTTTAATATTATTTTATAATAAGTAAACAAAATTTGCTCTTTTAGTTTTGCCATTTTTATTTTACATCCTTTTTATTGTATTATTACAGTATGTCTGATAGTATTTTCTAATACTACATTCAATAATAATTATTAAAAATACAATCTTTATAAGATTATTCATGCTTAATGTTAGTAAATACATTAACTAATGTACTATTATTCTAAAGTGTTACCAATGCTACTTAATAAACATAATATTATCCTCCGTTTTCATTAATTAGCATTAATTATTATTATTTTTGTGTGTGGGGTCAATTTGGCTTGGGATAAAGGTTATGTGTCATAATATATGAAATATAAACCTTAAGGGTTATAATGTTATGGTTGTTTACATGACTGTATTCCATTATTATTCTGTATGTTTAAAACCAGCAGATTATACTACCAGTTTATATTTTACATGTCATGTACTTACTAATATTCAAGTATCTGCAAAGTAATAATAAAACATAATAATAAAAAAAAAGTATGCATGAAGAGAAATGTGAGCTGATCAATAATAACTCCTCTTGGTCTGTGTGTGCAGTCCTCTGTATGACCAGTACTGCAGGGATCACTATGCGGATGGTCACTGTGATCAGGGCTGTAATAACGCAGAGTGTGAATGGGACGGTCTGGACTGCGCTGATGACGTCCCGCAGAAGCTGGCGGTGGGCAGTTTGGTTCTGGTGGTCCACATCCCGCCGGACGAGCTTCGAAATCGCTCCTCATCGTTCCTCCGCGAGCTCAGCAGCCTGCTGCACACTAATGTGGTGTTTCGGCGCGACGGCAACGGAGAGGCGCTAATCTTCCCGTACTACGGTAGCGAACACGAGCTCAGCAAACACAAGCGCTCTGATTGGACAGATCCTGGTCAGCTGATGCAGCGTGCCAGGAGGAGTCTGACATCATTTTTGAAGCCCCGCACACGCAGAGAGCTCGACCACATGGAGGTCAAAGGGTGAGTGGTGATTATTTCAGAAATTAAAGGAATGGTTCAGCTAAAAAAGAAAATTTTGTCATCTTTTACTTTGTTTCTTCTGTTAAACACAAAAGAAGATGTTTTGAAAAATGTGGAGACCAGTAACCATTGACTTCAATGACAAGAAAAACAAATACTATAGAAGTCAATAGTTACCGGTTTTCTTCAAAATATCTTCTTTTGTGATCAACAGAGGAAAGAAACTCATAAAGGTTTGGAATCACTTAAGGGTGAGTAAATATTAAACTCACTTTCATTTTTGGGTAAACTGCCCTTTTAGATTATAGGGATTCAAAGTCACATCCAGAATGAAAATTTGTTTATCGTTTACTCGTCCTTCACTTGTTCCCAACCTGTTTGAGTTTCATCCAAGCAAAAAATAAATAATACAGAAATATATAAATAAATAAACAAGTAAATGCAGTAATAAATGCATTTTAACAATAAATAATGAATATAAACAAATAATAAATTAAATATTAAATAATATAACTAAAAGAGTAAAATATATTTTATGTTGTTTTTAATGTTTATTTTTAAGACTCAATTAAATGTGTAAAATGCACTTATATACACTCAAACAAACACACACACACACACATACATATATTTTTATAATAATAATAATAATAATAATAATAATAAAAATATAAATAATAAATTTTCCAATTTTTAATATTATTTTATAAACACTTATTTAAAAAGATTAGAAATATAAAAAAAACAAATAAATAATATACTAAGTAATATAATTAAAATAACTAAATATAAATGACACTCAGCACTCAAGATGCTGACACTTCCAGTCTGAGCCAGATTGATTTCATATGTGTAATGTGTGTGTATATATGTGTGTGTTTGCAGGTCTATCGTGTATCTGGAGATTGATAACCGTCAGTGTTTTCAGCAGTCTGATGAGTGTTTTCAGAGCGCGACCGATGTGGCCGCTTTCCTCGGAGCTCTGGCCTCCAGTGGAAACCTCAACGTTCCCTATATCATCGAGGCCGTCACCAGTCAGTCACACTTCATTTACTGTTATACACATATTTATGTACTATATATATATATATATATATATATATATATATATATATATATATATATATATATATACATACAATACTCAACATTTGAAATTAATCTTAATCTTCCATCAGAACTGTCCATAAAGAAAAATGATTTGAACAATAGCAATATTTTTATAATTGCATGCAAAATCACCATTTATAAATTATATATATATATTTATACAACAGTTCTGTCTGGTTCTCGAATCTGATTGGCTGATAGCCGTGATAAAGTTGTAATATCAGCACCCGTACAGCCTCTTTACCCTTTGTGTATTACTCCGCCCACATACAGCCAGCAAAAAGCAGACACTACAGATCTAAAGTTTAAAAGATGCTTGCTCAGCTTTGTAACTGTCAGCTTATGATTTGTGATTTGAATCCATTGCAGAAGAAAGTAGTTCCGCATACAAAAGGGTTTTTGAGACTCTCCATGTTTGATTTTGTTTTTATATACACAATTATGCCGTCAAACTGTTGTATAAACGCAATATCACACTCGTAGCAGTGTATATATATATATATATATATATATATATATATATATATATATATATATATATATATATATATATATATATATATATATATATAATTTATTTAATAATACATTTATTTGAATTATTTATTAATTCTACAACAACAAAATTTTGGATATAGTTTCAATTTGTATTAATATAGTATTATAAGTTACCATTTATTTTTGCATTTACATTTTTAGATTGCTGTTGTTTGTTTATTATCTATTTGTTTATTTTTATTTATTGATTTCTTTTTGCATTATTGATACTTATCCTGCATAATATTTATATTTTGGTTCTCATATTTATTTTCAATTTTCATTTGACTTCTTGTTTAAGTTTCAGTCATTGTAATATGCGCAGTAATTGTGGTTTTATTACATTTTAATAATACAGATTGCTTTAATGCATTTTTATTTCCGTGTTATTTCACTTTCTTGTTTACAAGATGTGTTTTCTTGATGATAATGATTAATGTGGAAAGTACATAAAATATTTTATATAAATAATAGAATAAATACATTTTAGTATTTTACATCAATCAAATTAAACTTATTACAGTTATGCAAGGAAAACATTTCAATTTTTTATTGAATTTTTATAGTTTATTTTTATTTCTTTTTTTTCTATTGTATGTTTTAGTAAATAAATTGTATGCTTTTATCATATTATAAGGCTTTGATATTATTTAAAATATTTTATTAGTAGTAGTAGTATTTATTTGTTGACAATTTAATACTTTTTAATTTTTTTAATTAATTGTTTATTTATTTTTTGCAATTTTGGTACTGGCATATCAGTAAATCAGCATTCAAGGTTTCTAATTTTTGTTTGTCATTTATGTTTGGCTGTATTTTAGCTGAATTTTAATCAGAGAAAATTAATTCTTTTTTTTTTTCACCATCTCAGTCAACATTCTAACGACTCACACTGATTTTGTTTGTCTGTGTGTGTGTGTGTTTGAACATAATGAGATTTTAACAATAGCACTATTTTTTTATAATTACATGAATCTATATTTAATAATTATATATTTATTAAATCATTTATTTATTGAAATGTAGTTTTATTTATTTGTTGTTTTTATTTTTCTTCTTTGTATAATTGTATGCACTGACATGAATCAAAATATATGATATGAAGCTATAATGCATATATTATAGCCGAGTACAGTATACAATTTCAATATGACATGCATATCTACAATATCAGATTTTTTTGTTGTTTATTTTTTTTCTTTTGTTAATTTGCATTGTAAAAATAGTATATCATTTCAAATCTAAATAATTTATGAAAAACAATTTATTTATTTGCATTATTTATCAATTATGCAATAGCAATATTTTTTTATCCACTTCAAATTTTTATTAATATAGGATTACCAATTTATTTTTGGATTTTAATTTTTAGAGATGGTATGAAGGAAAAATGCATCTATCATAGCTGAGTGCAGTATATAATCTAAATATGATGTTAAATATGTGCATGTGCAGGTGAAGGTGGTCCCCCAAAGACTGGTGAGATGTACCCCATGTTCCTGGTCCTGTTGGCTCTGGCTGTTCTGGCTCTGGCCGCTGTCGGTGTGGTCGTCTCCAGGAAGAGGAAGCGGGAACATGGCCAGCTTTGGTTCCCCGAGGGATTTAAAGTCAACGAACCCAAAAAGAAGAGGAGAGAACCAGTGGGAGAGGACTCTGTCGGACTCAAGTCAGTTTCCACACACTTGCATGAGAGCTCTATATATTAATGCCATATATTCTGCTTTGGTTAGCTCTTTAATTTAAGCCGGTTTTGTTTGTATTTATTGCTTTTTTAGTTGTTATTGATATTGTAAATCTGCTTTAGGTCAAGACATTTTTATTTCTGTAACACTTTTATCATGTAGATGGTGTCAAAGCAGCTTGACATAGATGAAGAATAAAAGTGTAAAAAGCCATAACAAATATTTATATTAATATATTTAGTTATTTACTTATGTATTAGTTTGTATATTTTTCATTTTTTTGCGTAAGTACATCCGTCATTTGTATTATTTTTAAATTGTTGTTACCATTTCAAATTATTTTAAATTTAATTTATTGTAATTATTTATATTTAGCGTTTGCTTTTTTTAAAATGTTTTTTTAAGCTTTTATCATATGTAAAAATAAAAGATCTGCACTCATCCAAATTCAGCACAAAATGATTTTTCCATATATTTATAATAATAATAATTATAATAATAATAATAATAATAATAATTATTATTATTATTATTATTATTATTATTATTTTCTAAGCACTTTAAATTAAATCTTTAAATTGAATCTTTTAAATTAAATCTAAATGAAAAAAAATTGTGTTTGGTGCTTTTATCTTTGCTGGTTGTGGATTAATTTTAAACCATAAAAATCATTTGGTGATATAACCATTGTTCACCTTTTATTACATGTAATGATGCTAACCTGTGACTCTGTGTTCCATCAGGCCTTTGAAAAACTCAGACAGCTCTCTGATGGATGAACAGCTGAGCGAATGGGCTGAAGACGACACCAATAAACGATTCCGGGTGAGTGAGAAAACACCGTCTGTATTGAAGACCCTCTGAAATCAGCATATATTGATTTGTCTGAATAAGTTTGATTCATAAATGAGATGTCCTTTAATATTGAATTGCATATATATTAGCTGTCTCGATACTGGAATTCGGTACCAATTGATACTGACATTTTAAAAGCATCCATTTCCCGCTAACATCTGAGCGCTGTTGAACACTTTCCTAAACTGTGCTGATTTGCCATAATGTCCATGTGCTCAACAGAAATAACTGTGATTGGCTGTGAAGGTCATCAGTCCACTGAACTCACCGCTGTTCACTGAGTGTAATCACAGATACAGGGACACTGGAGCATTTCAAAGCCACGATTCATCAGCAGATCGCTCATATGTCAGCTTATAGACAAACCAGCTGATCTTCACAGCTTTAAAAAGCTCCAGTGTTCTTGGATCTGTGGTTACACTCTATAAACAGTGGTGATTTTGGTGAACGGATGACCTTCACTGCCAATCACAGTCATTTCTGTTGAGCATGTGATCACAATGGTAAATCAGCGCTGTTTGAGAACACGCTCAACAGTGCTTAAATGTTAGCGGGAAATAGACGGTTTTAATATTTAAGTATCGAATGGCACCAAATTACAGTATTGTGACAACCCTAAAATATATATAGTCAAGTCCAAAATTAATTAAACCCAGGCAAAAAGTTTTTCTTTACATGTAAATAAAAGCTGATGTATATTTATTCTGAAATGATGCCTCTTGAGCATCGTCTTATCATCTTCTGAGTCACTTCCAGTCAAAAAAGCTAACTTCCTGGATTTGGGACTATGTGTTTGGTACATTCCAAACAATGGCTGTGATATCAATCAAACACAACTGGCTTAAAATGGGAGGGGCTACTCAATATGCCCCACCCTGTTTTAATGTTCAGTTAAAATTATGTCACACATCAAAAAGATAAAGGTTGGCTGTGGTTAGCTGAGCAGCTTGTTTATGTTGTCAATCTGGCAACTTCCATTTGCATAGAGTCGTCAGAGGAAGGCTTGGGTAAAAAAAAATAACTCTCCAGTGTTTTGAATTCTATCAGTGCACCTTTTTGAGGAGATGTGTGTGTGTTTGTGTGCAGTTTGAGGGGCAGAGCATTCTGGAGATGAGCGGTCAGTTGGATCACCGTCAGTGGACTCAGCAGCATCTGGACGCTGCAGACCTGCGCTTGAACTCGATGGCTCCGACGCCGCCGCAGGGCGAGATCGAAAACGACTGCATGGACGTCAATGTCCGCGGGCCTGGTGAGCCTGGTTTATATAAAAATAGAAACACTTTCAACACTGCATTCCTGATTTAAAGTGAAATTAAAATAAAGGTTTTTTAGATGTTAGTATCAGTATTGTTAGTTTTAAGGATATCCATAAGCTAAAATTCCCCTTTAGAAACCGATATAAACATTCAAAGCTTGCAGTTTGTCACTTCAACCTAAATGAATCATCGGTTTAATTCAAGTCACCTCATACTTCGGTTTTTCATCAAATCTTCTGACCAATCAAATGCTCTCTAGTGTCTGACATTAAGCTCAAGCACTCTCACTGGCAGAGCTGTGATTAAAAAAAAACACTATTGGCTGTTTTTTAAAAGGGGAGGGGCTACTGTATGTCCCGCCCTTCCTCCATCTTCATGTTTCAGTTACGTCAAACATAAAAAAAAAAAGCACATTTCAAACCACTTCACAGGATGTTTAAACTCTGACGTGAGACTAGTGTTGTCACCAAACAAAATTAAATAAAATATGAATTAATTAAAAATATAAAGCAGTTTTAAAAACATTTTTAAAAGGCTTATATTCAAATTAAAATTCTGAATATTAAAAGTAAACAAAAGCTGTGTCTCATTTCAGAGGCTGCATCCTCTAAATGATGCAGACTTCAAAGATGAGTCCATCGAAGTCCACACAGGCTGAACCGAGCGTTTTAAAATGAGATGATCTAGGCCCCGTTTACACTAGTGTGTTTTAGTTTTAAAACGACATTGTAGATCAAAAACGATCCGCGTCCACACAAGTGTTTCACCTAGCATCTCTGAACATATTTCCGTCCACACTACGCCACCAAAAACGTATATCACGTGACCATTCGCGTACTCTGGGCATGCGCGTTCTAGTATAAACAGAAAGCATGTGTCTCGCTCGGCATTTGGTTATTGTTAGTCAACAAACGCCACTTGCACATTAAACGCGATGGCAAAGAAAGCAAGAGAGTTATTTTTTTGGACAGACGACGAGTTCGAGTTGTTACTAAACGTAACAAATGAATAACTGCACAATGGCGCCTAAAACAGACAATAGTGCAAACAACGCTTCCATTTCTGTGTCCATGTTGTTGTTTACAGTACTGTCTTCCGGTAGCATTAAAGCCATGTGTTATAGTCATGGGATAGGGGCTTGACGAATAAGGGAAGGATACGCAATGACACAAAAGCCCCAATCAGGTAGCGAATCTCAGCAGTCCCGCCTCTGTTTTCAGATGTCATCCACACTGAAACGGAGCAGCAGCGTTTTAAAATGAAAACAACCTCTCCAGCGTTTCCAAAACGCTCCGTTTTCGGCGCTCGAAAACTCCGGCGTAGTGTGGATGGATGGCGAAACCATAGCAAATCTTATGCACTTTAAAACGAAAACACATTAGTGTAAACGGGGCCCTAGGCTAGAGGATGAATCTCCTCACCTAGCATATCAGCTGCTGTTAATGAGCGCTGATAAAATTAGTTTTTTTAAGTGATTTTAAAACTTATTTTAAGCAATCTGTAGGCAAAACAAGGTATACAGGAGCTGGAAATATATTTTATTTAATCTATACATGTACACATAAAAATATAAACGGTCTATAAAATCACTCTTTAGTAAGACACGTCATACTCTTTTAGTTTTTTTAACATGTGTTTGAATATCCAAGTAAAACAAACTTAATTCATACATTTAAACCGGAGGCCGCGAAGGATCCACTGGTTGTGTTCTTTATTACCTGGGAAACGAAGGATGCATTTTGAGGCTGTGTTTGAAGGAGACTTTAAATTTTTTGAGATGAGACTTCGTCGCGCCATGATGACACAGCGCACTTCGAATGCATTCTTCGGAGGATGCAGCCTCTGAAATGAGACACAGCTATACTATACATAAATTATTAAGAAATTAAAAAATGACAACGTAAAAGACTGAATTTTTAATGTAAAAAGTATTTTAAATTTTGATAATTTTTAGGAATATTATTGGTATCATCATTCATTTACTTTTCGGCTTAGTCCCTTTATTAATCTAGCTTCACCACAGTGGAATGAACTGCCAACTTATCCAGTATATGTTTTACGCAACGGATGCCCTTTAGCTGCAATCCATCACTGGACATAGACAATTTAGCTTTGGGTATTATCAACAAACCTAAATTACTAAAACAATAAGATAAAAATAAAAAAACACAAAACAATAAAAAATATAAAGCTTTTTTTTAATTGTCAGTAAAAAAACAAAACAATTAAAACAAAAAAAACTAAAGCAAAAATTAAAGCTCAATTTAAAAGTAAAAAGCATACTATACATAATTATGATAATTATAAAAAAAAATTCATCTAAATTTAACTAAATGTGAAATTAAAATATACTGGGTTCAAAGTAAATCTAAATGTTTCAGACAATTCATGTTACGGTTCCAGTTTTTCATTAAATCTGAAAGAAATAATACAAACATAAAAAAACAAAATAACAAAATACTTGTTTATGTTGTTTACCACAAAACTGCATAAAAGTTGCAAATTTTATTTGTCGTACACAAATCTTTCTTGTTTGTTTTACTTTTCAAGTCATTTTCACATACAAAACTTGGTTGAATGCCTTAAGTTTGTGCGTGACATTTATTTATGGACATTTTCTGCTCATTTGAACAAAATCGTGATAATATTAATAACCGTAATCATTTTGGTCATTATAATCGTGATGAAGGATTTTCATACAATTTTATACCATCACTCATTTTCCATCGGCTTAGTCCCTTTATTTATCACAGCAGAATGAACCACCAAATTATCCAGCATATGTTTTACACAGTGGATGCCCTTTCAGCTGTAACCCAGCACTGGGAAACACCCATTCACACTCATTCACACACACACACTCACACACACACACACTACGGACAATTTAGTTCATTCGATTCTCCTATAGCGCATGTGTTTGGACTGTAAGGGAAACCAGAAAGCCAAGCCAACATCGGGAGAACATGCAAACTCCACCCAGAAATGCCAACTGACCCAGCTGCGACTTGAACCAGCCATCTTTTTGCTCAGTGACCACTGAGCCACCATGTCGCCCCATACCATTATATCTCTAACTAACTCCCCTTTGTTTCTCTTTATAGACGGATTCACTCCACTGATGATCGCATCGTGTAGCGGCGGCGGTCTTGAAAATGAAAACGGCGAAGCAGAAGAAGATCCGTCCGCTGACGTGATCACAGATTTTATTTATCACGGAGCCAACCTGCACAATCAGACAGACCGCACAGGCGAGACCGCACTTCATCTGGCAGCACGATACGCTCGCTCGGATGCTGCTAAACGTCTGCTGGAGTCGTGCGCCGATGCTAATGTGCAGGATAACATGGGCCGGACACCGCTGCACGCCGCCGTCGCTGCTGATGCACAGGGAGTCTTCCAGGTAAATAATATTCAAACTTCTAGATTATATTTAGTTAAAGTGTAAAATACTACATTATTTTTCATTTTATTGTTTTTGTAATATTATTATTCATCTAAATTGCCAGAAAATAATAATGATAAAATATGATTTATTTAAATAGGAAGCAATTGTTTAAAAAATAGTTAGTAAATAAATAAAACAGTAACAGTTGTTTATTTAAGATTAAAAAAAGAAAAAGAAAAAAGTAAAAACATACTTATACATTAATTATTAAAACAATTAAAAATAAAACTTTTAATATGTATTTTTTTATTTTTCAAAAAGATTTGAAACAATAATTTTTAATAATATTTTTGTTATTTTTAGTTGTAATAATCAGTAGTATTATTGGTAATGTTATTAGCAAACCTAAATTACCTAAACAATAAAATGCAACATAATAAAATACAACATAATAAAAAATATAAAGCTTTTTTTAAATGTCAGTAAAAAACTAAAACAAAGTTTTAAGCTCAAAATATAAAAAAACATACTTTACATAATTATTATAATTACTATAATTATTAAAACACTTTTACTTGTAAATGTAATTAAATGTAAAATTTAAATGTAAAAGGACAAATTTTTATTGCATTAGTATTAAATATAATTTTGTGTTTTTTTTTTAATATATAACAATTGTTAGTAGTATTTTTGGTATCATTATTAACAAACCTAAATTACTAAAACAATAAAATAAAAATAGTCACATTTCAGTTAAAACTGAAAAAAAAATGTGTGTGTGTATATTATATATATATATATATATATATATATATATATATATATATATATATATATATATATATATATGTATATATATATATATGTGTGTGTAAACATGTAAATCTCAAAAGTTACATAAGAAAAAAAATGTAATTACAAATAAAATATTTTATAATAAAATATAACTTTATATTGCAACATATAAGCAAATTAAATATTTGATAAATATAAATATACAGTGTATTTGTCATCAATAATGCAATTTAATTATGGATGTTTAATATACATATACAGCTGAAGTCATAATAATTAGCCCCTGTTTATTTTTTCCCCAATTTTTGTTTAACGGAGAGCAGATTTTTTTCAGCACATTTCTAATCATAATAGTTTTAATAACTCATCTTAGTAGGCAAATTATTGTATAATGATGGTTTTTTCTGTAGACAGTAGAAAAGGAAAATAGCTTAAAGGGACTAATAATTTTAATTTTAAAATGGCTTTTAAAAAATTAAAAACTGCTTTTATTCTAGCCAAAATAAAACAAATAAGACTTTCTCCAGAAGAAAAAATATTATCAGACATTTCTTGCTCCAAACATTGTTTGGGAAACATTTAAAAAAGAAAAAAAAATTCAAAGGGGGGCTAATAATCCTGACTTCAACTGTATATGTAATATATATTTAATGCATAATATAATGTGAGCTGAATAGCATTTTTAATTGTGATGCTCTCGGATGTTGAATACGTCTAAATCATGACCTTTTTTTGAACAGATCCTCATTCGGAACCGAGCGACGGATCTAGACGCCCGCATGCATGATGGGACGACGCCGCTGATTCTGGCCACCCGATTGGCTGTTGAGGGAATGGTGGAGGAGCTCATTAACTGCCATGCAGATCCGAATGCTGTTGATGATTCAGGTACAAACACAAACACCAAAAGTCAAAATTATTCGCCCTTCTGTGAATTTACCTTACTTTTTTTCAAGTATTTCCCAAATGATGTTTAACAGAGCAAGGAAATTTTCATAGTATATCTGATAATATTTTTTCTTCTGGAGAAAGTCTAATACGTTTTATTTCAGCTAGAATAAAAGCAGATTTTCATTTTTTAAACACTATTTTAAGGCAGATATTATTAGCCCTCTTAATTAATACTTGTTTTTGGTTGTCTATAGGACAAACCACTTTTATACAATAACTTGCCTAATTACACTAACCTGCCTAGTTAACCTAATTAACCTACTTAAGCCTTTAAATGTCACTTTAAGCTGTATAGAAGTGTCTTGAAAAAATATCTAGTCAAATATTATTTACTGTCATCATGGCAAAGATAAAATAAATCAGTTATTAGAGATGAGTTATTAAAACTATTATGTTTAGAAATGTGCTGAAATAATCTTCTCTCCGTTAAACAGAAATTAGGGAAAAAAGTATAGAGGAGGTTTAATAATTCTGACCTCAACTGTACAAGTAAAAAACTTTCACTTTCAATGCATTCAATATCATCAACTCAATAATAATTATTATTATAACTAAACAATTATTGAGAATTGTTATACAAATATACGTGAATTGAATTGAATTGAATTGAATTGAATTGAAAACTCACTGGTTTGTCTTTTGCAGGTAAATCAGCTCTTCACTGGGCGGCTGCTGTTAATAATGTGGATGCTGCTGTCGTGCTGTTGAAGAATGGAGCTAATAAAGATCTGCAGAATAATAAGGTGGGTTCATGAAAAGACGGAAACATGCACAGTCATTTTACTGTGTTACATTATTATACTGACTAAAATGAAATAACTTCTGTTTGATTATATATTTATACATGTATTTATTCTGGGTTATGCGTCTGCATCTTGTTCATTCTCATATATAAATTAGAGAATTTTCAATCAGTATTATAATATAATTAAAGCTTTCTTTGGTTTTCATCATTTTTTAAAGTTTCATTAATAATATTTTAATTTGATTAATACTTAGGTTTAATTTTAGTTTGATGCACATTTCTGTGTAAAATGTGTAATTTATTTTGATTTTGTTTTTTTTAAATATATTTATAATAAGTAATATTTTATTTAAAGTTTATAATTTTTAAATATTTTTGTTAGTATATTATACGTAGTAAAAGTTTTCATTTAAAATTTTTACTTATTTTTATGAGCATTTTTATTTATTTATTTTTATAATTTTTGTATGATTTTTTTTTTATTTAGTATAAAATTTAAACTTAATTTTTTCTGTTTTTTTTTTTGTATTTTTGATTTGTAGTTTGTAATATTTTAAATGTTTTATTTAGACATTTTTCATCATTTTTAAATCATTTTGTCTTATTTAAAGTTAACTTTTTCTTTATTTAGTTTTAATTGTTTTTTATAGTTAGTGCATTTTTGGTTATATTGCTCACATTTTTGTTTCATTTGTTTAATTTTTCTTTTTAAATTTTATTATTTTTTAAGTTCACATTGTTCCCATTTTAATATTTATTTATAAATTCAATATTAGTTTTTTTTTAAGTATTACTTTATTTTTATTGAAAACTTTTTAAATTTTTGCAATTTTGCTATATTCAACATAAAATAATAAGCAAATACAAAAGAATGAATAAATATAAAAAAAACACAACATTGGGAGTTTACATTGTTCCATATTCAGTGCGCTCAACCGTTAACATTGCAGTGATCAATCCATTTCTTCCAATGGTTTAGAAATGTTTTAGAAATCTTTCATATTTCTTGTATAGTTTAGTTTTAGTTTTTAATCTGAGGTTCATATTTTATTGCTATAAAGAAAAAAATTAACGTCAATAACCTTTCTTTGTAGGAGGAAACGCCTCTTTTCCTCGCTGCTCGTGAGGGAAGTTACGAAACGGCTAAAGTCCTGCTTGATCACTTGGCCAATCGGGATATTGCAGATCACCTGGACCAGCTGCCCCGGGACATCGCTCATGAGCGCATGCACCACGATATCGTGCGTCTGTTGGAGGAATATAACCTTGTCCGAAGCCCCCCGCTACCCTTATCACCCCCGCTCTGCTCCCCAAACACATACCTGGGCATCAAACCCAGCCCAGGAAACAACAACAACACGGCTAAGAAAACACGCAAACCCGGAGGAAAAGGTGTTGGAGGGAAAGACAGCGGGAAGGACATCAGAACCAAAAAGAAAAAGAGCGGAGATGGCAAAAACGGCGGGATTATGGAAGTGGGCGTCCTCTCGCCTGTTGATTCGCTGGAGTCTCCACACGGCTACCTATCAGACGTCTCGTCTCCGCCCATGATGACATCACCCTTCCAGCAGTCTCCGCCCATCAGTTTAAATCAGCTCCAGGGATTGGCCGACTCCCACATGGGTGGAGCTCTTCAGGGTTTAGGGAAGCCTTTTGACTCCGCCCCTCGTTTATCCCATCTGCCGGTGGCCAACAATGTGGGTGGAGCTCAAGCAGGCGCTTGTGATTGGCTGCAAAGGGTGCAGCAGCAGCAGCAACAACAACAACAACAACAGCAGGCAGGCATGCTAATGCCTACAATGCTCTCTGCTACTAATATGCCACAAGTCATGGGCTATCCCACCATGCAAAGCAGCCATCTTGGTGCACCGTCACACATGATCGCCCATCAAAACATGGCGCCAATGCAGCACCAAAACATCTCGCATCACTTCCTCGGGGACCTCAGTGGGCTGGATCTTCAGTCAAGCTCAGGACACGCCCCCATTCAGACCATCCTACCGCAGGACAGCCAGCGCATGGCTCCGCCTATTTCTAGCACGCAGTTTCTGACTCCGCCTTCTCAGCATAGCTATTCTAACCCTATGGACAACACACCCAATCACCAGCAGGTCCCAGACCACCCGTTCCTCACACCCTCCCCCGGGTCTCCCGACCAATGGTCCAGCTCATCTCCACATTCCAACTTGTCTGATTGGTCGGAAGGAATCTCGAGCCCGCCCACCAGTATGCAGATGAACCATATTCCAGAGGCTTTCAAGTAGGCGGAGCTTCGGCATAAAAAAAAAAGCTAGACTGTTTATAATTACCACAAGAACTGTTTTTATGGACTGATTTTTTTATTATTATTATTATTGTATGCTAAGAACCATTTTTATTGTTTTTTTTGTATTTATTTATATGCGTTTGGACTACAGAAATACATTTCTTTTTAATTTATACTGTATTTTATTTCTATTTTAACCATATCCTGAAAATAATTCTTTAAAAAATTGTGATGCTGCCAGAGAATTTTTTGTTTGTTTGTTTTTTTTTTTAAGTAAAATTTCAGTATTAATTAGATTTTATATGATCCTTTTTTACCAAACGGCTAGTTTTCTGAGACAAAAGAGTAGAGAAAGTCTTAATATTTTGCTGTTTATTGTATAGTGGATGTATTGACACACTCTGACTTGCCTCCGCACACATTTCTTTATTTTTGTGAAAGAGAGTCATTTATGATGAGTTTATGCTATGTTACCGAGTATTGTCTGTAGACACTGTTCTCACTTCACTAAGAGCCCAAATGTTTGTTTATTTCCCATGGTACCTTGCTTCAGGTGTTTTGGGAGCTTTTCATATGTAGCGTAGCGATCACTGTTATTTATTGCCTGCTGTAGACATGTTAGACATTTTTGAAGACATGTAGATGAGTGTGAGTGAGTGTGTGTGTGTGCGCGTGTGTGAGGGAGTGTGTGCAGTGTGATGACATCACCGGTGCTCATAATGGTGTGGCTGTAATGTACCTGTTATGTTTTATAAATGCAGATCAAATGTTCTACTGATGACATGAAAATGACTGATTGTAGTTTGTGGTTTAAAAAATGTTGTTCAATGCTTTTGTAAAGAACATTTTCTTGACACAATAAAGGATTGTTACTTTTACTATGTGTTGTCAGGACTAATTTATCCTAGAACTATACCAGGGGTGGCCAACCCTGTTCCTGGAGAGCCACCTTCCTGCAGATTTCAGTTGCAACCCATATCAAACACACCTGAACCAATTAATTAGGACCTGAACACCACGTGATAATTACAGGCAGGTGTGTTTGATATGGGTTGCAACTGAAATCTGCAGGAAGGTGGCTCTCCAGGAACAGGGTTGGCCACCCCTGAACTATACTATTACCTATACCAGTTGTGACCAATCCTGTTCCTGGAGATCAACCTTCCTGCAGATTTCAGTTGCAACCCATATCAAACACACCTGTCACTAATTATCAAGTGCTGTTCAGGTCCTAATTAATTGCTTCAGGTGTGTTTGATCAGGGTTGGAGCTGAACTCTACAGGAAGGTAGATAGATCCCCAGGAACAGGGTTGAACACCCCTGCCCTATACAGTACTACTATTATATCGTTTTGTAAACAGCCTCTAATGATGACTTCATTTATTGGAAAAGAAATATTGGGAAATATTATTTCTAATTGTATCATATACACTCACCAGCCACTTTATTAGGTATACCTGTCCAATCACATGGCAGCAACTCTGCATTTAGACATAGACATGGTCAAGAGGATCTGCTGCAGTTCAAACTGAGCATCAGAATGGGGACGAAAGGAGATTTAAGTGACTTTGATGGTGGCATGGTTCTTGGTGCTCAACGGGCTGGTCTAAGTATTTCAGAAACTGCTGATCTACTGGGATTTTCATGCACAACAATCTCTAGGGTTTACAAAGAATGGTCTGAACAAGAGAAAATATCCAGTGAGCGGCAGTTCTGTGGGCACAAATGCCTTGTTGATGCCAGACGCAGAGGAGAATGGCCAGACTGGTTCCAGCTGATAGAAAGGTGACAGAAACTCAAATAAGCACTCGTTAAAACCAAGGTCTGCAGAAGAATATCTCTGGACACACAACACATCCAACCTTGAGGCAGATGGGCTACAGCAGCAGAAGACCACACGGTGTGCCACTCCTGACAGCTAAGAAAAGGGAAACTGAGGCTACAATTCACACAGTCTCACCAAAATTGGACAATAGAAGATTGGAGAAACGTTGCCTGCTCTGAGGAGTCTTTTTTTTGTTATTTTCACAATTCATTATGATATAGTAGTCAAAATAGGACCAATGAGCTCATAAAAGTGACAAATTCTGGACCTTTGTAAGTGGGGGTGGGTTTTTTGGACTATCTGAACCCCAATCCCCCCACACCCCCAACCCAATGTCACAAAGCGCAAATAATCTCAGACTGGTTTCTTGAACATGACAACGAGTTCACTGTATTCAAATGGCCTCCACAGTCAGCAGATCTCAATCCAATAGAGCACCTTTGGGATGTGGTGGAACGGGAGATTCGCATCATGGATGTGCAGCTGACAAATCTGCAGCAACTGCGTGATGCTATCATGTCAATGTGGAGCAAAATCTCTGAGGAATATTTCCAGTACCCTGTTGAATCTATTCCATGAAGGCAGTTCTGAAGGCAAACGGGGTCCAACCCGGTTTCATGACATTTTATCCTACCCATCAGATTATGCTACCAACATTGTATTTAAATGGTTCTGAGGTTGGGGCTAGGGATTAGGTAGGTTAGGGTGGTTTTACAGCTTCATATCACACTACTCCACCTTAAAATTTACACTAGTAAAATCTAATAGGTAGCATATTGCGTCAATAAAATAGGCTCCCTACTTTTTGTATGGGAGGTAGGACAATCTGACAAGGAAGGACAAATAAACAGAACAGTGGCACTAGTAAAGTGTACCTAAGTGAGGCTAAAAATTGTTTCATTTTTTAAAAAACATTATATTTTGCCAGTCCAAACTAGGTAGCAGAAGATTACAAAACATACAGTTTTTATTCAGTATATTAACCTACACAGATGAATCGGTCACCTAAAGAATAACAATGTGTGCTGCATAATTACCATTATTGTTGGTCTTATATGGACTTTAACTGTCTTGAACTGATAATTTAACATGTTTAGCTTTAATACTGAAGTGTTTTTACCAGTTTTATTAGTTACAGTATATGGTTATTCGTTATAAACAACGTGAAAAAATGTAGTGTAATCATAAGTGCATTGTCTTTTATAGTTGTTTTTATTTAAATAACTCACAGATGTATTTCTATTAGTAAACTAGCGTTATTAGTGTGAAATAAATCTGTCAAGTCATCAATAAACCGGCGTCATCATCATTATTGATTATGTGACCTGTATCTGCAGGACGCTCCTGTACGCGCACGCGCATGCGCACTCTCCCTCCATGAGCTTGCATATATATATATCCATAGTGACAATACCAGAGACGGGCCACGGCGTCTCCCATGACAACCGCCGCCGGACAATGAACGAGCTCCCGGACGGAGGACCAAACACGAGCAAATATGGATTTCTGAAGCGGGACGTTTTTCCCAAAGCGCGTTCATCTTTTTTTGACGTCGTAATCGCTGAATCTGTAGCGGCGCGTCATGTAGCGGAGGCCGACTGCGCTTCTGCTGGGCGGGGAGCGACGGAGAGCCGTTCGGGGGGAACATTCGCGCATCTTTAAAGCTGGATTGTGGATTTCAGGCGTGGATAAAGGTAAATTATCCGGTGCTAGCTTCGGCTAGGCGGCTCTAATGTCACCGGGTTTGGCTGACAGGTGCAGACAGATTATATTTCTGTGATAGTGATAGTAAAGCAGCTCCATTCATTCATAATCTCTCGTTTGCTGTGCAGACTGAACACACACACACACACACGTACACGCATCGTGTTTAATTGGATTGTTTTGCTAATTTGTCGTTAACATTGGTTCGTCTTGAAGATCAGGCATTGTTTGGTCTGATACACACAGTCTGGATCAGGATCGGGATGTTGTTTGTCTGTCTGGGCCTGTTTTGATCTGCTTCCCAGCAATAATTTTTTTGTTTCTAAAAGATGTCTAAAAGATGTCTGATAGACGTCTAAACACAGTCGTCTTGGCTAAAACAAGGCTAAATCTGGGCTATCAGTGAAAATCTAATAGGTGTCTAAGAATAGGCCAAGTCATCTAGACTAGTCATCAAATAAACAGAAATAAATGACTAAGTTACACATATAAAGTCTGTCTATTTGACGACTAGTCTACTTTTAGGCTATTCTTAGATGTCTATTAGATTTGTACTGACAGCCCAAGTTTAGCCTTGTTTTAGCCAGACTGTCAACGTTTAGATGTCTTTTAGACGTCTATATTAAACACAAAATTGTTTGCTGGGTGTTGTAATTCACATTGTATGTTGTTTTTTAAATTACTATACTGTTTTAATACATTAAAGGCTGAGGTAAGACTGTGGTGATGTTAACTGTGGTACATCACATTCAAGTTTCACTTGTTGACAGTGAAATGTCTTACTATTGAAATATAATTTGATGTCAAATATGTGTGATGTTAAATAACTTAAAGGTCTTGGTGACACTAGGCATGGGCCGGTATAAGATTGTGACGGTATGATAACCTTGAATAAAAATAACACGGTTCGACGGTATTTTGATTAAAGCTCTAACATGTATTCTTTTTAAATGCCTGAGTAAAAACAGGGTTTCACATCAAATTTAAGACTGTAAGACCATTATTAATGAAATTTCAAACTATCACAGGGCAAAATGCTTATAATTTTCTGTTATAACCTAGTGAATTTTTTTACTTGCTCAATTAAAATTAAAATTCAGTTATTTCTTAGTCACATATTTTAAATAATTTGTCAAAACAAGCAAACTCATATATATATTTTATTAGCACAACCTTTCTTTAAAAAAAGACAAAAAGCTATTATAAACTAAATTTATGCACAGCTTGAATACATTTTTGTTTCCTAATGTTCAACAAAATATTTTCAGAATTCTGAGGTCCAAATCAAGGTTAATATATATTTTGAGGGTAACTACACCTTTAACTCCTATATTATTTTAAAATGCTATTTATACAAAAAACTGTAATTTTTTTGGTGTCAATTTATTTAATTAACACTCACAATGAGATATTAATCTGAAAGTCTGAAAATCAAACCAAAACAGAATATGTTTCACAAATGCAATGTAGCATAAACAATACTAAATTAAAGGCAATCAGAATGTCCCAAAGTTTTAAAAGCTATAATAAACAACCTCTGTGTTTTAATTTTTTCCCCCAACTTCTGTTTAATGGAGAGATTTTTTTTTAGCACAGTTCTAAACATAATTTTTATAATTCATTTATAATATCTGATTTATTTTATCTTTGCCATGATGACAGTAAGTAATATTTGACTAGATATTTTTCAAGATGTTCTATACAGCTTAAAGTGACATCTGAAAGCTTAACTAGGTTAATTAGGTTAACTAGGCAGGTTAGGGTAATTAAGCAAGGTATTGTATAACGCTGGTTTGATCTGTAGAATATAAAAAAAAAAATATAGCTTAAAGTGTCTAATATTTTTGACCTTAAAATTGTGTTAAATTTTTTTTTTAAGAAATAAAACAAATAAGACTTCCTCTAGAAGAAAAAAAAAATACATTACATTCTATATATATATACATATAGACATGCTGTGGGAATGTCTTTGCTCTGTGAAACATCATTTAGGAAATATTTAAAAAGGAAAAAAATTCAAAAGGGAGCAAATAATTCTAATTCAACTGTATATATTGCAATATGAACACAATTACACCAATGACTTGAATAGCTTTATTTGAAGCAATTTGTTAATTTAGATTGATTCAAATGTTCAACAAGCAAGTATAAATTGAACAGAGCAAAGTTAAAAGTGAAATAAACATTGTTTTATGGTTTTGTGGCTATTCTGTGTGCACAGTGGTACAGAAACCCAAAAAAATGTAAAATGATATGGTCTTTATATCATTAAAAAATTATTTTAATTTAAAGTTACAAACTACTTTTTTTGTGTCTACATTAAATTTTTTTATGTTGTTATATTAAAGCAGGAAAAGGCTTAATAAATGTATTGTTGTTGTTGTTATTATTATTATTATTATTATTATTATTATTATTATTATTATTATTAATGCTGAAATTTAAATGGCAAACAAATACAGATAAATAAATAAACTATAATCCAGACTCAACATTGCACATCCTGCGGTGTGACTGTTGCAGCCCTAATATGTAGTAACATCTAAAACTGTTTGTGTGTTTTTAGGATGGATGTAGGAGCGCTTGCAGCTGGGGATGGTGGCCCGAGAAGAGCGGATTCGGTTGAGGGAGGGCTTGAAATCGCACCACTGGAAATGTACGACTCGGCCCGAGCAAAAATAGAAGCAAACCTCCGCTGGTTGTTCGCCAAAGCATATGGTGAAGGTAAGAGTGGCACCCTTGAACATACAATATACAGTTGAATTCAGAATTGTTAGTCTTTTCCTCATACATTTCCCAAAGGATTTTTAACAGAGCAAGGAATTTTTCACGGTGTTTCCTATAATTATTTTTTCTTCTGGGGAAAGTCTTAATTGTTTTATTTCGGCTAAAATAAAAGCAGTTTTTGTTTTTTTTAAAAAAACATTTTAAGGTCAAAATTATTAGCCCCTTTAAGCAATATTTTTTCTGATTGTCTACAGAACAAACCATCATTATACAATGACTTGCCTAATTACCTTAACTTACCTAATTAATCCAATAAGTCTTTAAATGGCACTTTAAGATGAATACTAGTATCTTAAAAATAATTGTAAAATATGATGTACTTTCATCATGGCAAAGATAAAATAACTCTATAATAATTCAGGAGGGATAATAATTCAGTAGGAATAATAATTCTGAGTTTAACTGTAGATGGGTGCTTCAAAGCAAAATTAAACCAGCATTCGGCAGGGCGCTGTGTTCTGGGCACAACACACTCTTGCTTTGGCCCCTGACATCTATTGCTTTAGATGCTGCCAGTGAGATGTGGTGACTGGCATGAGGAAAATAGTTTTAGAGTGCCAGATTGTGTGTGTCTGTGTGTGCGTGTGTAGATGATTAGTCAGCAGTTTTCTCAGTCCACTCTGACCAGAAGAAAGCTTTAGAAAAGACCAGACATTCTCCCGGCGCTCTTGAGTTGAAATCAATGATTGTGATTGATGGATGAATTGAATCGAAAATCTGCAATTTAATCAAATCATATAACGAATATGCTGATAATCATATACAGTTGAAGTCCGAATTATTAGCCCTCCTGTATATTTTTTCCTCCCAATTTCTGTTTAACTTACAGAAAGATTTTCAAGATATTTCTAAACATAATGGTTTTCATAACTCATGTCATGTCTAATAACTGATTTCTTTTATCTTTGTCATGATGACAGTACATAATATTTCAACAATAATTATACTCAGCTTAAAGTGACATTAAAAGGTTCACAAAACACATTTTTTTAAACTGTTGACAGTTGTATTTGTGTCCCACACTGCTAAAAACACTATTAGGACACATATATTTCAATAAAAAGCGAAAATTGGTTGTTTTTGCGTTATTTCGTGCAAATTCGTTCTTCTGGTTTAAAACAAATTTTTGAAGTTGCGTCACGGCCATGAGATCTTAGCGTGTATTCCAGCGTGTAGACTGGACGTCTGTATCTAGGAGTACCTTGTGACGTCTCTGAGTGTGCTGCATTAATTCATGAGAAAGACTTGGTTCAAACCAATCAGCGCGCTCTATTGTGTATGCGGTGCCTCTTCATTAATATACATGATAGCTTCCAAGACTGTTTTTACCGGTTACAGTGTTCAGACGGCAGAGAGACGTCACGTTGTGTTGCCAAAACAAGCTCAAATGTTTTCTAAGTTAATAAAGTTTACCGTATGTTAATATCACTACAATATTATGGACTGAAAAATCCGCTGTAAATGTGACTCTCTGAGCGTAAACATGTAAGCACCACAATCAAACTATTACCGTCAAGGAGGATTTTCGGAGCATTTTGTGTTTTTTTTTTTCTCTCATTCGTCGTGCGGTACAACATTGCATGAAAACTACATGCTTCCAGCCATTGTGTGTGTGTGTGTGTGTGTGAATAAGTGTTTATGGGTGTTTCCCAGTACTGGGTTGCAGCTGGAAGGGAATCTGCTATGTAAAACATATGCTGGATAAGTTGGCGGTTCATTCCGCTGTGGCGACCCCTGATGAATAAAGGGGCTAATAAAACTAATAAATGAATGAAGCTGAATTTTGATTCAGCCAAAAATAGGTTTAGTGGGAGTCCTACACCTTGTGAATACTTTCAAGACAATGTGTTCCTAAATACAAGTTCAAACATTGTTTAGAGACAACTTGATATCATGGTGGAAGGTTTATTTTGGAGACCCAAATGTACCCGCAATTCTAGAATCACTCATTATTATTTATGCAAGTTAAACACGCACGCTGGATGTGTGTTTGATAGGCAAGGAGGAAGGTGATGATGTGTGATACTCAAGCAGAGCATCTTGAGTCTAATCAGGGACAGAAATAACAGCGTCAGTGTTACATCACAAAGCCTTCAGACTGAATTAGCCATGTGTGACTGTAGGAGAGCACCGGTGTGTGCTGACTTTGGGTGGCATGCTGTGTTAATAATCCCGAGTAATGCTAAAATAATTTGGGGAGGGGGGCAGCACAGGGGCTAGGGCTGTAACGATACACCAAACCCACGATTCGATTCGTATCACGATTTTTGACCCACGATTCGATTCGTATCACGATTTTTTTTTCGTGTGGGGTGGGGAAAAAAAGATTTTTAAAACTATTTTTTATTAAATAAAATTATATCATTTTTGTTTTCTTTGTAACAAAATACTTTTGAAAAACCAAACAGAACTAAACTCCATAGTGTAGATGGTTCAAGCATGTTAAAAATTATTTTTCAATCAAGTTCTCTACATAGAAAAAGTAAATTAAATGGCTACTAGGGATGCTCATTTCGGTTAAATTTGCTAACAGACAACCGCCGCTCATTAATCGGTTATTAACGGTTAACTGGTCAGATTACTATTAATTTTATATTAAACAGATTGACGTGTCTATTTTGAGTCTGACACATTAAATATTGCATTTTAAAATACTGATACATTTTTATATGCTAGCATATTAATAACAGAACAAGACAACAGAGCATCTTCAAGCACCTGCAGTGTTTAGCACAGAAGAGCAGAATAATCTAAATAAAATGAATAAAATAAATAGGACTGCCCTAATTTATTTTCATTTAAATAATTAATTTATTTTACAAAACGAAAATACTGACTTATTCTTTTTAACAACCGGCATAGGCTGTTTTTTTCCAATCATGTTTTTTCTTCCGTCAAATAAAAATCGCAGACTTCCTCAAATTGCCCGCTCCACGGAAAATATGCATTTATTTAATGCCCCGCTGTTATTATTATAATAACAAAACCTTTTAATAGAACATTTTAATAGAAATCATTATTTTAAAGAATATGTCCTGATGGTTTCCTCTCTCTCCCTCGCGGTTCAAGTGCGCGCGCTGTGTGATGAAAAGACAACAACAACGCGCGATTATGTAGACTTTTTGTAAACAGTTTTGTTGTTTAAATATGCTATTGCATTAATGTGCATACATGCTTTATAAGCCGAAAACAAGGCGCATCTCACTGCCTTTATGTTGACAAGGAAAAAAGAAGAGAAGAAGCGCGGTCCTCTTATGAAACGACTGAATCAGCTGGGTATCGATTGTGCATAAGTGTTGCTGTCTGTGTTGTTACAATTGTAATATTTAATACTATTGTGATATTCAAGATTTGAACATTCATACAGCTCTGGATAACTTAAAACAGCGATTAGACCTTCAGAGCGGCATTATGCGTCCTGAAGTAAAGCGAAACGGCTATAAACTCCAGCAAGATAGAGTGATTATATACAGAGTCATATAGCCTACCTTTATCTATAAATAAAGTATAACTATAGAAACTGTGTTCATCTTAACTGAAAGCTTCGTCCTGTTTCCTGGCCTCACACATCGCGCACCTGTCAGTCAGCACGTAACGCTAACTCTCAAAGGGTCAAACAGAAAGCGCACAGCACGGTTACAGAAAAGTTTCCTCTGCAGAGGAGTCGGGGCATCTGGTGAACGCCCATCCCTCTCTGCGCAGCCACATTAACAACAATGCTTTGACAGCACTGGCAATGTTTCTGGCGTTGTCTGTTGTCAAGCGGGGTTAAGTTGGTTTTGTTTTTGATATTCCTGACACATTCAGACAGTCTCTTACTAAGAGCTCCGTGCGAGCTCTCCCGGTTAAACGCTAATTGCGAGGGCTTAAACGGAGCAGTGCTCGTAATGTCGAGCGGAAAAAAAGTGTTTCCTCACGTTCTTCTTCAACTAGCTCAACTTTTGCAGGCACGCGTGACGTTATTGGAAAGGTAGTCACGGGGTGTGTCGCGATTCTCCCTTATCACACCGCGACACAGGATCGTAGATCTGAGTGTCGCGATTTCGATTTTATATCGTGTACCGTTACAGCCCTAACAGGGGCACAGTGGGTTGCACGTTCACCTCACAGCAAGAACGTCGCTGGTTCAAGTCCCAGCTAGACCAGTTCGCATTTCTGTGTGGAGTTTGCGTGTTATCCCTGTGTTTGCAGGGGTTTCCTCCGGGTGCTTTGGTTTCCCTCAAAGTCCAAACACATGCGCTATAGGTGAATCAAATAATCTAAATTGTCGATAGTTTATGAGTGTGTGTGTGTGTGTGTGTGTGTGTGTGTGTGTGTGTGTGTGTGTGTGTGTGTGTGTGTGTGTGTGTGTGTGTGTGTGTGTGTGTGTGTGTGTGTGTGTGTGTGTGTGTGTGTGTGTGTGTGTGTGTGTGTGTGTGTGTGTGTGTGTGTGTGAATGAGTGTGAATGAGTGTGTATGGGAGTTTCCAAGTACTGGGTTGCTGACAGAAGGGCATCCGCTGCGTAAAACTTACGCTGGAATAGCTGTTGGGTTATTCCGCTGTGGCGACCTCTGAAATAGAGACTAAGCCAAAGGAAAATAAATGAATGAATGCATGAATAAATAGATATAATATACTGTATAGAACTTTATACAACAGTTCTGTCTGGTTCTTTAATCTGATTGGCTGATAGCCGTGCAATATTTTGCCAGTAACATCACACAAAGGCCTCTTCACCCTTCTCCTCTGTGTATTACTCCGCCCACATACAGCAAGCAACAAGCAGAGACGCTACAGTTTGACAAGTACCACTGTTGTTAGACAACCAAATGTACTTTTGAGGCTTTTTTAATTAAGAATGTAGCTGTCTAGATTGCAACTATGCAGTTTATTTGTAAGAATTGTGCCTATTTTAAAATATTATAATTTCTGAGAGCTCATCGGCAGCCAAAGACTGTTGACGTTGTCTATCCACAAGATGGCACTAGAACCGTATAATAAGCCCCTGCTCAATGTGATCTCTTGAGCACGAATAAAAAGCTGAAAAACGGAAGCGTCGCGGTTTTAAAGGTGGACCAGATAGAGTTAATAAGAAGCTGCAAATAAGAAGCTGGATTCAGCCTTGTTCCTCCTTATCGCAAACAAAACAGCTGGTAAGTTAGAGATTGCTCTGTTTTTTTCTAGGTTAATTATTCTGATATTGTAACGGTCGCTTAATGTTTGATATGCATTGTGTATAAACGTTCCCTTTAAGAGGACTTTTACTGTGGTTGTTTTACATTTTAGATGTAAGCACGCATTTATGGCAGCTCAGTTCAGTTCAGCGAGCTCTAAGGAGAAGAGTGTGATGGTCGCTCTACCGCAGTATAATTTTTTTATTTCAATAATGTAACATTTTATTTTGCGACGGATGTTTGAGTGTCTTTTTCTTTTCCTTTTGCCTACTCATTGTCGTTGACTGGCATGAATGTAGTCGACAGCATTTGGGAGAAACGCATAAAGGCCAGTATGAAGAGCGAAATAGTTTCTGTGTCCTCTTTTTATTCCTTAAAGTCTCCGGGTAAACGCTGGGACACCTGGCACCCGTCACAATACTGACGGCAACAGAAAAATACTGTAGACTCTCTATAACAGCTCACGGTCAGCAGCTCAAGTCACGTGTGATTTTTCCGGCCGCGAAAACATCATTATATGAAGACAAAAATGACATTATTAGGTGAATTATACCTTACAAGTACATTATGTGACTCATTCAACATCATTTGGAGTTGTCAATGTCACTGAGCAATGTGTGTGAAACAATGAAAAGACTCGTGCAGCCGCCTTTTCTTCTCTCCTGAACTTGAAAATATGATTGACAGAATCGTAGAAATGCTGGATCAAGATCGTCTAGGGGTCGAATCGAGATCGCGATCTTTTAACGATTAGTTGTGCAGCTCTTCATTACGCTATAGAGAATCATTGAAATATAGCTCTAAAGTCACATTGGTGAATTTGTATTGGCTGACGTCAGCTGCAGATGTGAATGAATGGCGGAAGAAAGTAGTTCCTAATACAAAAGGGTTTTAGACTCTCTGGGCTCTATTTTGACGGTCCATGTGCAGAGCGCAAAACGCAGGGCGCAAACGCTTTCAGGGCGTGTCAGGACACGTTTTTGTTAATTTAAGGACGGGAAATCTGCCTTGCGCCGCGGCGCATGTTCTAAAAGGGTTGAGTTTATTTTCTTAATGAGTTATAGGTGTGTTTTAAGAATAAACCAATTGGAGTCTCATCTCCCATTCCCTTTAAGAGCCAGCTGCGTCGCGCCAAGAGCGCATTCGCTATTTACGGGTCATAAAGTAAGTCTAAGTGGAAAAAATGAGCATTTCACAAGCAAACAGTTAACAGTTTTTTTTTTTTGACAGAAAACTGTTAAACAGAGCATCTACTGCGTGAGAATGAGAGATAATGGATCACTTTCACTTTCGTTCTTGGATAGGAAAACCTTTACGCACAGACATCAATTAGCCTATAAATAAT
>NC_133196.1:5587500-5622500 GCF_049306965.1 Danio rerio | reverse complement strand
CCCTTTATTAATTCGGGGTCGCCACAGCGGAATGAACCGCCAACTTATCCAGCAAGTTTTTACACATCGGATGCCCTTCCAGCCGCAACCCATCTCTGGGAAATAGAAATGAGTTATTAAACTATTATGATTAAAAAAAAAAGAGTTGAAAAAAATCTTCTCTGTTAAACAGAAATTGGGGATAAAAATAAACAAGAGGGCTAATAATTCAGGGGTGCTAATAATTCTGACTTCAACCATATATGCTGTATTTTAATATTTTTAGTTTTCATTTTAATTTAGTATAATATTTGATTATTTTTAAGTTATTTTAAGTATCTTAGTTATTAAGGGATTTTATTAGTTTGTTTTATATTTCCATACAGCTATTTATTTTGTTTAGATCTTCAATTTAAACATAATTGTTGCTATTTTTTTAATGTCATTTAAGTTAAAGCTACTCAACTAATATTTTAATTCAATTAAATACAAGCTTAATTGTCTTAATAGGTTTTGTTTGTTTGTTTGTTTGTTTTAAAAAGATTACTGTTTCGAAGCAGCTTCACAAAAGGTGCACGTCATTACATTACAATCAAAATCTGAAAAGTAGAGATATTGTGTATGTTGTGTTTATTACTCACAACAACTTAATTTCAGCTACTTTTTTTATTAACCAGACTACTTTCAGATTTTGTATTTCAGCATGTTACTATTTGCAAATGTCAAATGTCTGCCTTCTGTTTCACATTAAACTTATATAGTAGGCAATATAGGAACAGTAATCAATTAGTGTGTGGATTATACATTGATGATCGGGGGGTCAACTTTTTCGGTAATGTTAGTTTGTGTAATACATGCTTCAGTGAATCAAATTTATGTATACATTTAAATTACATCATTTTTTTTTTAAAAATTAATGTATTTTAATAAATTATAAATAAATAAATGTAGTTACGTTTTCAGTGTTGTGTGGGATACTCGATCTAGTGTATTCTGACCTGATTAGCTATTTCAGCTGACTTTAGGTCAAACTATACAAACTATGCATCTAGTTTGACTTTACTGTTAAGATATGTGGAAACATTTAATCTATTTTTAGAGAAAACAGTCTTGTGAACTCTTAAGCCTGATTTATACTTCTGCGTCAGGTGACCGGCGTAACTCACGGCGCATGCAACGCGCGTAGCTGTGCATTTATACTTCTGCGCGCTGTCTCTGTCGGTCTGCATTAACACTTCCGAAACGCTAGTTGGCAGTGAGGTGTAAATGTTCCTCTGTGTCGAGTTTCTTCGCTGCTTTTTTGCTTTTCCTGAACACTTTCGGGATGTACAAGTGGCTCAAACTCACTCATTTTGAGGCAGGAACCGGCGGACGTGCAACAACTTTAACTATGAGGTAAACACATAACAAAACTTTCCATCCGGAGCTCCTTCGCGGGACTCAACACTTGTAAACAATCGCTCGCGCCATTCGCGCGGCTATCGGTCCCACCCAGACTCGTCAGCGCTACCAAGCCAACCAATCACAGAGCTTACGCTACGCGTCGTTGCGACGTGTAGTTACAGTTTTTGAGAGGTGCACGTCAGTGACGCCGACGGCCACGGTGAAGGGTTATGCGTCAGCGCCGTAGCATACGCCGGCGTTTGACGCAGAAGTATAAACCAGCCTTTACGGTGTCTATCGGTGCTTGATCTCAGACTGTTGAATGACTTTTTTCTCGCATAGACTGATTGGCAGTATTATGCATTCACAATGGTATGAACTGTTATAGGGGTGGTCAAATAGATATCTATTATTTTAATTACTAACATTATTATTTAAAATACAGATCTCAGTTTCAGTGGGCTGACCCGGCCCCCCGCCCCCCCCCCGCCACATTCATCTTGTTTTAACGTCATTACAGGAGAGATCAATCGCTAATTAGGGGGATTAATCCCCCTCAAACCCCCCTGTAATTCGCACCCTGGTAGTAATAGTAATAGTAGGCTGTGTCCAGAATGTAGAGAGTAGTAGTATGATGGTAATGTGTATTAATCCAGAATCTTATCTTTATATGTTGTGTGTGTATAGAGTGCTCATATCCCGCTGATTGACGCTCTTATGATGGCCTATACGGTGGAGATGATGCCTATTGAGAGAGTGGTGGCGAGCGTTAAGCGGTTCTCCACCTTCTGCGCCTCTAAAGAGCTTCCCTTCGACATGGAGGATGCAGCGCTCTTCTGGATCAACAAGGTCAGTGCTCGCTTGCTTTCTGTTTATGGTGGGAAGCCATTTACTATAACTTCATTCATTAATTTCTAGGGATGTAACGGTATCAGAATTTCACGGTACGGTAATACCTCGGTATGAATGTCACGGTACGGTATTTATTGAATCATTTACAGGAAAAACAAAACTTGTGAAAATACTCCAAAAAAGTGCCAAAAGTGTCAATGACATACAAATTAGCCATCTATCTGTAAGCTTTGAAACAGGAACTTCAATTTTAATAACAAAAAATTATTAAACCAGGTAAAAAAATAAAGTTTCAATTTAGTATTGTTGAAAACTCATCACATTCAACATTTAATCACTCACTCACTTAGATAGAGATGGGTTTTAAGGAAAATTATCATATAACTATAATCTGGTAAAAGCTGGGATCTCTGGGCATTTACAATGTCCCCTGCAACAGGAAAGAAAAACCCTCTCATTTGGGACTGAGGTTTCTGGGACAGAGATATGACTTGGCCCAGGTTGACAGCAGTGGGTAACGTTGTGCATTGTCTTTCCCCCACTTGAGAGGACAAGCTATGAGTGAGATAGAGATCTCTTTGCGGTACAAGTCAATGTCTGCATCAATCTAAACAGTGTGCTGTGTTCTGCAGTCCCCATGACTGTTATTAGTCGTATTTCCCAACTTGCAGGCACGTGCACACACAGGGCTCAACCTGTGCAGTGCACATGCCCTTTTTAGTCTTGGATAGAAAATGCCCTTCCAAAATGATCAAACTACCTCAATGATCCGCTACCTCCCGTTCGCTTCATTCGCCTGAGCAAATTTTCTCAGAAGACCTATAGTTTTACCGAGTCATGTGACTACGGTAATATCGAAAAAAATTGCTATTGCGGTATGACGGTATTTACAATACCGTTACATCCCTATTAATTTCCCTTCAGCTTGGTCCCTTATTGATCAGGGATCCCCACAGCGCAATGATCCGCCAACTTATCCAGCATATGTTTTACAGGGCGGATGCCCTTCCAGCTGCAACCCAGTACTGGGAAACACTCATTCACACACACACTCTAACTACCACCGATTAAGTTTATATATTTCATTATCGCGCATGTGTTTGGACTGTGGGATAATCCGAAGCACCCGGAGGAAACCCACACCAACACGGGGAGAACATACAAACTCCACACAGAAACACCACCTGGTCCGGGACTCAAACCAGCAATCTTCTTGCTGTGAGGCGGCAGTGCTAACCACTGAGCCACCGTGTCGCCCACATAACATGTTTAAGTGCATGAAATTAATAATTACACCAAAAATGTTTTTATTATTTTTGAAATAAATGTTTTCATTCTCACTACTAGAAAATGTTAATATATATTTTCACGGTATGTTAAAGACATAAATCATCAATATTAAGTTTAGATTGCATATCAGGCTGTAATAAAGTATCAGGTATGTGCGTGCGTTTGTGTGCGTGCGTGCATGTTTATTTATCTGCACACTATGTTTATTTATCTGCACACTTCTGATTATTAATAGCAACCTGTACATATATTCATATTCATGTATTGTAAATCTGTTCATAGCCAATACAACCTGTATATAATGTTCATAGTACATCCATCTGTAAATATCACCATAGTTTTTCTATAACTGCACTTTATAACTTATACCTGTATCCTGCACTTGCTGCTATTGCACTGCTGGTTAGACCTAAACTGCATTTCGCTGCATTGTACTTGTACATGTACATGTGTAATGACAATAAAGTTGAATCTAATCTAATGTGTTTTGCAGGTGGTTTTGAAGACGAGAGATCTCTCTGAGAAGGAGCTCAAGGTGAAACAGCCATTGATGGATTCGCCGTGCCATCAGAAGGTCTGACCAATCACGAGAAAAACAACCTTGAAACTACCAATAGCAGTGCAGCACTCAGAGTGTTTAGCATGCAGGCCTGTGTTCTCCTCACTGATTGGCTGAACCACTCGTTTTGCATATAACTACTCAATTTAAAGGCACGGCTGACTTCAAAAATGAATATTTGCAAATAGGTTACTCATCATTAGCCTATCCAAGATGTAGCTGACTCTGTATCTTCAGTAGAACATTAAAGATGTTTTTTAGATGAAACTATGATGTTTGGTTCAGCTACCAGCACTTTGAAGGGCAAACAAATACAAAAATAATACCTATAGTAAGACACTGAGAACTTATGAAGTGATCTAGTGTTTCTGTCCACCTTTGTTTATGTGCGTTTTGGAATATCGAATAACAAAAATGCTTGATGGGAAGGTCTGGATGCGCAATAAATGTAAAAAAATATGCATAAAAATGTATGCGCACAACTGAGTAGGATAACCTTTTTATCCAATAAAAAATTGGCATTTAAAACATTTTAAATGCCATAGGGTTGTTTTAGACGAATAACATGTAGCTTGATTTCGGAGACCCTCCTCCACCCCAGCTCCACCTGTGCTTAGTTTTGCTACTGAGTTTATATGTTTTATACTTTTGCAGCACTGTGTTATATTTTCAGACTCCATATCCAAACATACTGGCAGTAGCAAGTCTCAGTACAGCTAAAGATCTTTGCCTAATTTTTATCAGTTTAGACTGGGTCGGGCCGGGCTTAGGCGGTAAATGAACAGTCATGAGATGCATTTCGAATAGTGCGAGAAAGTAATCAAATCATTTGTTACAACTTTAAAATCCATCCCTGCAAAGGTGAAACAAACGTTGACGGAGAAGTCAAAAATAGCGAATTTTAAATGCGGTGAGGTCAGCCGCCAGTTTAAAAAGAACGGTCATTCTAGCCGCCAAGGTATTTCTGCGTTCGCTCATACACTGAATGTTATGGTAGAATGCTAAACAGCACAGCAAGCTGACAGGGAAGATTACAAGATCACTCGCTACATTGAAACAGCTGTCATGGAAAATGAAATGGAAAAATGAATCTTGCCAAATACCCGTCATCATTTAGAATTAATTTAATTGGTTAAGAAAGACTTTTTTTATTGGTGTGTTGGCCAATTTAAATGCTAAGTTTATATACCTAGGCCTATTTAGAGTGCTGAGATGTTACAGAGGACTTATTTTATTTTTTTGTTCCAACTTCCAAAGGGTCTATAGCCTACGTTTGTTATGAATAAATTATTTTAAAATGCATATAAACGACTAATTTTTGAAAAAAGGCAGAAGAGCTGTGTGCATGTGCACATTTGAATAATGTCAGGCTATTAACGGGTTCGGGCTTTTAAAAAGCTGTCAATCAAAATGTACTTGTCGGACCCGGGCTGAATCCGTCGGGCTCGGGTCCTATCGGGCCTAACTTTTATAACCCGATTACAGCTCTAAGTCTAAGTACATGCTCTATCATAAAAATCAAAGCAGTAGCAGATCTATGCCGCCAAGACCAAACATATCAGCGTCATTGTCATATACATACACTACCGGTAAAGGTTTGGGGTCAGTGGGATTTTTAAAATAAGCTTTTCCTGCTCACCAAGGCTGCATTTATTTCTTCAAAAGTACAGTACAAATGGCAAAAATATTTATTTATTTAAAATTATTTATTCCAGTGATTTTAAAAGGTGAATTTTTAGCTTCGTTACTCTTCAGAGTCACATGCTCCTTGAGAAATCACTCTAATATTAATTATTATTATTAATAATATTATTAATAGTCTTATTTAGGGTAATAGTAATAAAAGCAATAATGGCTGGAGTAATAATTTAATTTGAAACTTCATATAATAAGAAAGCAGTTATTAAAATTTTTAATAAATATTCAACAATTTTTTACATTTAATAAATACCGCCTTAAGAAAAGAATCATTTTCTTAAAAAAAAAAATAAATAAATAAATAAAGGCCCACAGTGGTTTCAGCGTCTTTAATGTCCTACTGAAAAAAGTCTCCTTTGTAAAGCTCTACCTTAGTCCTGCATCTTGGAGTAAATAACAGCAAATGTTCATTTTTGGCTGAGCCGTCCCTTTAAGCCTGTTCTCTGATCAGATTGGACTGCTTTTAGATCTGATCCTACTGTTCTCCCTCCTCCTCTGTCTCTTCTCGAAGTTTAACCTTTATGCTCTTCCTGTTTGTCTCTCTTGTCCCGCCCATTCCTGTTGGATAGTCTCCCTCAAAATGGTATTGGAAGCTGGTGCCTGTAAGTGCCTCTGCGCCCTTGTGTTCGTCCCAGGGAAACTCCTGGATGTGTGTGTTTGGATGGAGGACGAGTGTGTTATTTTGCATCTCATATGTTCATCCCTCGTTCCATCTCTCTGTTTTGTGTCTGTCTGTCTGTCTGTCTGTCTGTCTGTCTCAGCCCGATCTCATGAACGCTTTGGCCCATTGCATGCTGGAGCCTGTGGAGTTTTCACGTGTGGTACAGTATTCATGCAAACTCTCATTTTCTGTCTTGCTCACACACACATACACATACAAGACGCCTGCACAAACTTGAAGTTTATTAATGTTTTTTTTTGCATTTGATGTCAATACAATTTTTTTTAAAGGTGCCGGGAAATTAAAATAAAAAAATGTAGATGTTAGTTTCAGTCTGTTTGTTTTAGCGATGTATATTAGCAAGTGTGCATTAAAATGGTGACACAATTCGCATTTTGAAAATATAACATTTACCTTTACATTTAGTCATTTAGCAGACGCTTTTATTCAAAGCTACTTACAAATGAGGACAAGGAAGCAATTTACACAACCAAGAGCAACAATGAATAAGTGCTATAAGCAAGTTTCAGGTCTGTAAAGTCTAAGAAGGAAAGTATTAGTAGTATTAGTATTTTTTTTTTTGTACAGTTAGTGTGATATTCAGAGAGGCAATTACAGATTAGGAAGTGTAGTGGAGACTAAATAGTTAAGTTTTTAGTCGTTTCTTGAAAGTAGCGAGTGACTCTGCTGTTCTGATGCAGTTAGGGAGTTCATTCCATCAACTGGGCAGATTGAGCGTGAGCGAAAGTGATTTCTTCCCCCTTTGGGATGGAACCACGAGGCGACGTTCATTCACAGAACGCAAGTTTCTGGAGGGCACATAGATCTGCAGAAGTGAGAGCAGATAAGAAAGAGCAAGGCCAGAAGTCACTTTGTAGGCAAACATCAGAGCTTTGAATTTGATGCGAGCAGCAACTGGCAGCCAGTGCAAACGGAGTAGCAGCGGAGTGACATGTGCTCGTTTAGGTTCATTGAAGACCACTCGTGCTGCTGCATTCTGGAGCAGTTGAAGAGGCTTGATAGAGTTAGCTGGAAGCCCAGCTAGTAGAGAGTTACAGTAATCCAGTTTGGAGAGAACAAGAGCTTGAACAAGGAGTTGAGCTGCATGTTCAGATAAGAAGGGTCGGATCTTTCTGATGTTATAGAGTGTGAATCTGCACAATCGAGCAGTTCTAGAGATGTGGTCAGAGAAGTTTAGTTGGTCATCAATCGTTACTCCAAGGCTTTTCACCATTTTGGATGCAGTAATGGTTGCCCCGTCCATCTGGATTGAAAAGTTATGGTGTAGAGTCGAGTTGGCAGAAACTACAAGCATTTCCGTTTTTGCGAGGTTCAGCTGAAGATGATGATCTTTCATCCAGTGTGAAATATCCAACAGGCAGGCTGAAATGCGAGCTGGAACCGAGGGATCATCAGGATGAAAAGAGAGGTATAGCTGGGTATCATCAGCATAGCAGTGGTAGGAGAATCCATGTCTCTGGATGACTGGTCCTAGAGATGATGTGTAGATGGAGAAGAGAAGTGGCCCAAGAACAGAGCCTTGAGGTACCCCAGTGTTTAGATGCTGTAGGTTGGACACCTCACCCCTCCAAGACACCCTGAATGATCTGTCAGTGAGGTAAGATCTGAATATAAAACAGATTGTAGTTTGTCGCCTATATAAAGAAACGATTTTTTCATGTAACATCAAATCTTGACCAATCGCATGCTCTCTAGAATCTGACTTGCCCCGCCCCCCTTCAAGACACTTCTCATTGGCTTTTCATTTGATGCTCTTGATCTCAACCTCTACGCCAGTGGTTCCCAAAGTAGGGGTCAAAGAGGGGTGTTTGTTTACTATATTTTATCTATAACCTAGAGAATATAAAATCGAATAGTTACATTTAAAAAGACAACATGCAAATAAAAAGCCATCAGCCTTAAATTTTTTTGTTTTTCATTGGATTGCGACCCCTGGGGTGCTTAGGTTATATTTAAGACACATCAATAGCGTCAGATGCAGCAGATTTAGCTCTATTTTGAGGATTCATGCGCAAAGCGCAGGGCGCAAATGCATTAAGGGCGTTTTAGAATCCACTTTTGCTATTTTAAGGATGGAAAAATTCGCTTTGCGCTGTGGCGCATGGTCTAGAAGGGCTGAGCTCATTCTTTTAATGAGTTATAGGTGTGTTTTGAGAATAAAACAATCAGAGTCTCATCTCCCATTCCTTTTAAAAGCCAGTTGCATTGCTCCATAGCGCATTTGCTATTTACACGGCGGACTTTGTAATTGTAAAAACTGAATGCTTCACTAGCGAGAAAACAGTTAAACAGAGCATCAACAGCGCGAGAATGATAGATGAGCCTTCTCATTATTTACTTTCACTTTCACTCTCGTGGATAGGGAAACGTGTTGTACGCAGAGACATCCATTAGCCTATAAATGATTAAATTTGTTTAAGTGCAAAGATTTGTTTCAAAACTTTTTCTAAATTCAGTTCTAATTTCAAGCAAACTAATAAAAAAACAGTAATAACAAAGTGCAGTCAAACAACTGAGTTATATCCTAATATACATGCTGTGCCCCATATGGTCTAAAACCTGACAGGTGGACAAATCTAAGCTTGTTTTTAATAAAACAAATATAAATATGCATATAATAAATAATACTGCTAATAATATTAACATTATACAAAAGCAAATTGTTATGAATAAACTGAAAAAGCCCCCCGAGATAAAGAAGGCATTAAAGTATGGTTTTTATATTTATGTAGGCTAGAAAATAATAGATTTGTAATATTTCAATCCTTTATATTTTTATCCTATATATATCCTTATTATATCCTATATATATCCTCAATATTTTAATTATTTTTCATATGTAAAGATATTTGCGTATTGCTCTACATCCTGTCTGTATTAAGCAGTGTGTAAGCGAGGCGCACAACTAACGCACTCAGCGCTGGACAATAGACCAGCTTTGTTTTGGTCTTTTGAAAAATCTATTATAGTTCCTCAAAATAGCAACGCGCCAGCAATGCGCCTCAACACGCCTCCTTTTTTAGACCAGAACGTCTATGGGTGCACATATGAGCGCAAATGCATTTGCTATTAAAACAGTGTGGCTCAAAACGACTCTTGCGGCAAGCTGAAACTAGCAAACAACAATTGCGTCACGCCGCATTGCGCCAGGTGTATGATAGGGCCCATTGATTTGATTTGACCAGGTTAAACTTTCGGACACCTTCACAACACTCACACACATTAAAAATCAAGGTCATGACTGAATAGGGAGGAGGGAGAGTTATGTTCTCCAAAATTAAACGAAGAATAGACCTGGAATAGTCTATTGGTGTGTTTGCACATTTCCGTGTAAGGTTTGTTTATTTATATTCACCTCCGAGGATATTGGGGGTCGCAAGTCACTGTCATTGTTGTTTTGGGGGTCGAGGACTGAAAACTTTGGGAGCCCCAGCACTATGCTTTAAAAACGCTCTAAAACGCTGTTGGCTGCTTTTTAAAAAGGGGAGGGGCTACTCCAAGCACCGCCCTCTCTTTTCATTTTTCACCTTCGATTCCATCATTGAATATGAAAAAGCATTGAATAAGAAAATGCTCAATTTAAAGCACTTAATTGAATTTTAACCTTTAAGAAACTGAGAAACTAATACTATTTAATATTAATTGAGAATAATTTCTATTGATCAAAAGTGAAAGTAAAGATGTTTATATTGTTATATATATTTAATATATTTAATAAATGGTGTTCTTTAGAAGTATCTACTAAAATATTGAAAAGATGATGTTTTAGAAAGATAATAGTAAGAAATGTAATTAAAAGAATGCAGAAAATTCAGCTTTATATCACAGGAACGAACTAGCTGTTAAATATATTCAAATTTTAAATCAGCATTTTTAATTTATAGCAGTATTTAATAACATTTACACTTCTGTATTTGGTTATTTAGTTATTTTTCAAATAAATGTAGCTTTGGTGAGATTTCTTTCAAAAGCTTTGTAAAAAATCTTGCTCACAGTAATGTTTTGTGTTTATGGGGTCCTGTTGGCCTCAGATTAAATGGCAGACGTATGACACACACACAGTAGTTCACGCTTTCATGCATCCATCTGTCTTTTCATGCATCCACAAGTCCAGTCATTCAAAATGTCATTAAGAGATTGATTTTGTGTTTGCCAAAAGATTTTCTTTCTCTCCCTTGAATGATTATTTGGACCTTTATTCTGAATTCTGTTATTAAACTCTGTAATATGCATTTCAAATGAATGTATAATATCGTTACAGTTAAATTCAATTACTGCAAAATATGAGTGAATAATATCTGTTCATTCAAACAAACACACTTATTCTAATCTGTACTCATTCAAATATAAATAAGTGAATATGTGATCATACAGGATTGTTTTATATTTTAAGTGATTTAAAAACATCTTGCTTACAAATACGTAAAACTTAAAAAAAAAACGTAACAGTTTCTTCTTTCATTGGACAGTTTCTTAGTGTTTTGCTGGTAATGTCTTTAAATAAATAATTGTTTAGCCCAATTTATTATTCATTTATTATTTATGTGCAATAATTAAGACATAAAATAAGAAAGTAAAATATAATCAACAGACAAAATGGAAAAGAAAACTATAAATGAAAAAGCTTAATTATTGACTGTCTTAGTCTTTTCGCTTTAAAATAACAAACACTGTACATCTCTCTATATTCAGAATAAAACACTGCTGTATTTATTTATTTATGCATGATTGTACTTTCATTTTACTTGTCTTTTTTTTTGTTTTAACTTCCGAAATGAATCCTCATTGCACTTAAGTTTTGATAATAAATCTTGTTACTGTGTTTTTAATGATTAACGCAGGAATTATAATGCTTTGTTTTGTTATTTCATCTTCATTTACAATTAGCAGGGTATTTACAGCTGCTGTATATTTCTGTTTGTTCGCTTCCCGCCCCTTTGTGCCCGCTGGCAGCGTAGTCGCAAACTGCTGTTATGCCTAAAAACAAGTTCTTATCTTATTCTTATCTTATCTTATTCTTAGTCTTGCGGTAATGGTCATTTTGAAGTGTCACCCACTGTATACCAAATATTAAGTACATTTTGGGGGAAAAAAAACATCTTGTAACATAAAAAGCCACTTTGCCACAGCACATATGAATGCAAAACGCATGAAACTATTTTTTATATATTTTGTTCCCCCCAAAATGAAAATTCTGTCATGTGTGCATCATAAACATGCATCGAAAATTGACTATAGAGCAGAAATGAAGCTTTTCACACACACAAAAAAATCATAAAATAAATCTCTTAATAATCTCAACATTTCAGTGTGCTCATAGAATGTGGTAGTGATTTCAAGTTATACACATTTGTTTTTACACTGTACAGACTACTTGTAAGTTGCTTATTGGTATCATTATTCATAATTACATCCATTTTATAGAAAATATTAGCATTATTTCTAAGTAAGAAGAAAAATGTATTTTGGACTAACGCAAGGCTGATCGAATGATGACAGGATTTTGATTTTTGAGTGAATTTTTATCTGAGAACGTAATTTAGTATGTGAGAAACTTTATGCTGGTGTTTGATCTGTATTTGCTTATAAACCTGCCTGTTCTCTTTCTTTCAGGTACGTTACCGCAGAGAACACATGTCAGGCCATCCTGTCCCACACCTGGCTGTGATGGAGGATCTGATGAAGGATATTTGTGATGGAGCGGCTCTGCTAGCGGTCATTCACTTCTACTGCCCTGAATACATGAGGCTTGATGGTACATTTGCACACACATATACTGGGCTTCAAATACATAGAATAATATTAAAAATTCAATATTATGTAGATTTTTTTTCCATCTATAGCCATTTAATTCAAATTCAGTTTATGTAAGAATGATAGAGAGTTTTAGTTTTTTACTTGGATCTTCTCTTCTTAGACATATGTCTGAAGGAGGTGCCGTCTCTATCGGACAGTGTGTATAACATCCACCTGCTGCGGGAGTTTTCTAATGAATACCTGAACAGGTGTTTTTACCTGCACACTGAAGACCTGCTCTACGGCCCGCCGGTGCTAAAGGTTTCTACACAAATATATTTTATTCATTGCTATAGAAGTATAGATAATAAATAAATAAATAAATAAATAAATGACGTAAGCATTGAATGCATCCTTCACAATGAAGAGTAAGATTGTCCCAGAATGCATTGTGAAACCAATTGACTTGTATTATTAACTAACTTATTTAAGTGCTCTTGTTATTTATTTATTTTTTAAATGTCTTTCATGCAGAGTGTATTGTACAGTAGCTGTTTGTCAATGGCAAAGGTCTGCAAAGCTGCAAAAGTCATGATAAGTGGAGGGTAAATGGAGTTAATGTCTTCGAGATTCCAGATTAAAATCCAGAGCAAAAAAATCTGCATTTAAATCTAGATCCGGGCCCAGATCCAAAACTGTATTCCGTGTTAGATCAAGACTTGGATTCAAATCCACATTTAAATGTAGATACGGGTCCAGATTCAATTTTATGTTCAGTTTCCAATACAGACTCTGATTCCAAACCTTATTTAAATCTAGATCTGGGTCCAGATTTAAAACTGTATTCCATTTCAGATCTAGACTCTGATTCAAATTCATATTTAAATTTAGTTCCAGGTCCAAATTCAATTTTATGTTCAGTTTCAGATACGGACTCGGATTAAAATCCATATTTAAATCTAGATCTGGGTTCAGATTCAAAACTGTTCGGTTTTAGATCCAGACTCGGATTCAAATCCATATTTAAATGTAGATCTGTGTCCAGATTCAAAACTGTTCATTTACAGATCCTGACTCAGATTCAAATTTATACTTAAATTTAGATCCAGGTCCAAATTCAATTTTATGTTCAGTTTCAGATACAAACTCGGATTCAAATCCACATTTAAATCTAGATCCGTGTCCAGATTTAAAACTGTTAAGTTTCAGACCCCGACTCAGATTCAAATTCATATTTAAATTTAGATCTGGGTCTAGATTAAAAACTGTTCCGTTTCAGATCCATTCTCTAATTAAAATCCATATTTAAATCTAGATCTGGGTCCAGATTCAAAACTGTTCAGTTTCAGATCCAGACTCTAATTAAAATCCATATTTAAATCTAGATCTGAGTCCAGATTCATAACTGTTCGGTTTTAGATTCAGACTCTGATTCAAATCCACATTTAAATCTAGATCTGAGTCCAGATTCAAAACTATATTCTGTTTCAGATCCAGATTTCTGGTGTCCAGATTCAAAACTGTTCATTTTCAGATCGTGACTCAGATTCAAATTTATACATAAATTTAGTTCCAGGTCCAGATGAAAAGTTATGTTCAGATTTAGATCCAGATTCAGATTCAAATCCACATTTAAATCTATACTCAGGTTCACATTCAAAACTGTTCACTTTTAGATTCAAACTCGAATTCAAAACCAAATTTAGGTCTAGAACCAGGTCAAAATTCAAAACGTTTCAGATCCAAATTCTGATTCAACCACAAAACCAAATCTAGTACAGATTTAAAACTATGTTCCAAACAAAATTTGGATATATATAATTTGAATCACATTTGAATTACCCAGTTTGAAATACAGAAAGCTATGTTCACATTAATATGCAAATTGAAATCCACAAATAATTATAAACCTATACAAATAGATCTAGATCCAAATCAAGTTTCATATTTGAATCTACACCTAGATTAAAGTCCAGGTCAATAACTATTTTCAGATTCAAATCTACATTTGAATATAGACCCAGATCTATAATCCAAACCATTTTCACATTCAAATTCACATTTAAATCTATATCCAGATTAAACACTGTTCAAATTCACATTCATACATAAATCTACCTTCAGATCCAGATCCAAAACTATGTTCAGATGTGTATTCAGATGTTTTATAATGTACATAAAATTAGTGGGCATATAAAATAAGTGGGCAGTTGATTTTAGAAATGTGCTATAGGCAGTTGACCTGGTTTAGGTCTTTTTTTTGTTTTTTATTTAATTTATTTATACATAACATGTTGGGCTAGAGTTAGCTATAGAGCTAATGTACATCTGCAGTCCCTGGGAAGGTTGTTGTTACAAAATTCATTATAATAGATTACAAATAATACAATTCACATCACATCATGATCAATTAAATTGGGCAGATGTAGACAACAAAGAAGTTCACTAAGTTATGAAACAGAGCTTATGTTTGCTAACTAACCATTTCCTGTGTAACCTGTTTTTGTTCCTCTAGAATAATGTTATGGTTTTTATTGCTGAGCTCTTTTGGTGGTTTGAAGTAGTGAAGCCAGACTTTGTAAAGCCAAGAGATCTTCAAGAGGTCAAAGATGGTGAGAAATAAGTCTTAATACTTTCAGATACACACTTATTTTTATTTTTAACTCAATACATTCAAATACACACTTATTTTTTATATTTAGCTCAATACTTTCAGACACACTTTTATTTTTCATGATTTATTTTTATGTATGTTGCGACTGATACCTAATTCCTCCGATCTGACAGTGAGAGCGTCTCTTCAGCCAAAGAGTTCCCGCCCCCTTTTGCCCATATCCAATGCCACCAAGCGTAGCTTCTTAACCCCCTCCCCTTCAGCCGACTCACTGGCGACAGCTGCCGCTCCTGATGGCTGTATGCGGTATTACTTGCACCCTGAGGAGTCCTTATCTGTGTAAGTCTGTTTTAATTAAAAGTCCTAAACACTACACCAGCTTTGTTGGCCTAAGAGTCATGCACAATATATAATCAATCAGTCTCTTTATAAAAAAAAAGCAGAAAATATAGGAAATATGTAGAAAAAATAACAACAGCTGCTCAACATTTCCTCTTCAAGCATGAGTCTATGTTTAATGTGGTTTAATGTGTGCTGGGTAATATCTTGTAATACAGGGGTTCTCAACTGGTTTGGCCATGGGACCCACATTTTTTCATGGTCATCAAGCCGCGACCCAAATTTTTAGGAACTATAATACAATTTTAGGAATCATAATTAATTTGTATTTATTTGTTAACATGCACAAGTAGTGACAGATACATCATAAGACATACAAATAAGAGACTTACAAATAAACAACATTTTATTGATGTCATTTAACAAAATGTATCAAATTATAGAAATATTACAAAGTAAAAATGAAAAATAGTGTAAACAGTGGTTAGGGTAAGGAAATGTTCAGTTACCATGAACTAAACTGAACTGTTAATAAAACATGTTGTTTGGTTTCTAAATGTCGTTTTAATTTAGAAGGTTTTATGCTCTCTTATGAGAGCACTTTACTACATATGCCACTGAGGCTTTAAGTCTTTTTTGTCGTCAATACTTGTAAATCCATACTTTACATATTCGGGGTCGTACTTGTGCTACGACATATTTGTTCCTATCATTAAATTAAAATTCACATGTCAATTGTTAGAGTTGTCACGAACGAATTTCAAAATAAAAGTTCGGTATAAGCAAAATAAGTGAAAAATTAAACTTTTGTTGTTTTTTTGACCACACACTCCGTGACCCACTGAAAATGTTCCCGTGACCCACTTTTGGGTCGTGACCCACCAGTTGAAAAACACTGTTGTAATATTCCTCGATAATATTCAGGTCTGGACATTGTAAAGGCCATTTCATGAATGTCTGTTCTTCATCCGCTGTTTTCTTTCCTCAAATGTCTCTCTTTACTCAAATGTCTTCCAGTATGTCTTAAACATTTAAACCAAAATGATTCAAACTCCAACCTAACCTTACTATAAACCATACATCAACCGAAAGATCATTTTCTGAAATAATGTGCTGTGTAAGATCAGACTTCTTTTAGCTCTTTCCAGAGTTCTTGTTTTGGTTTAGAGTGTCATACCTTTCTTTTTCTGTTCAGGTGATCTCATAAGCCTCGATAATATTCAGGTCTGGATGCTGTGGAGGCCATTTCATGACTTTCTCCAAAAAACATTTCACTGCAATTAGCAGACAGTATCATGCTGGAAATTAAAAATATTACCACAAGTCCTTTCCAGAAGGAATGGCATAATTGATTAAAACCTGTCTGTACTTTTCAACATTCACAATCCCATCAATTTAGACAATAATGCTAACAACACTGATAGAAAGGCAGCTCAAACCCGGACAAATGGCCCTATTCCAACATCGTCTTGTACATGTCTTAAACAATTAAACCAAAATAATTCAAACTTTAACCTAACCTAAACTTACTCCTATCCTAACAAACCATACATCAACTGAAAGATCATTTATTTACCTTGTATAAATCGCAAAAAAAAATAATAATAATAATTATACTTACGGCTGGTTTTGAGGTAAAGGGTCACATATATTCATTATACCATCAGTAAAACATCAGATTTAATGTTGACCAAAAACTTTTGCACAGTACTGTATATAGTGATATTGTTTATAAAGCTGATTTTTTTTCTTTTTCAGAACAAACAGAAGCCCCACCCACAGCCCCTTCCACCCGCTCCTCCCACTGCGGCAGAGACAGCAGAAGCCCACTCAAGGGGACGAGATTTCAGGTAACAATCAAAACTAAAGCTTAACTAGATGATGAGATTGATTGCATTGATTAGTTCCCTCTCTAATGTGTCTCTGTTATTCTGTGAGCAGAGCTCAGGAACAGGTCAAACTCTTTATCCCGTATGGATGGACTCGGACTTGGGCTTGGATCACAGCTTTCCTGGACAGATCGGAAACAAAGGTTAGGGTCAGGTCATATTTCATTGGTGTTAATACATATAGCTATTAAATGATAGTATAAGTATATATGATAGATTGAGTATAAACACTTTAAAGTTCAAATAGGAAATCTGACTAAAAATAAGTGAAAGCTATTAAAACCTTAACTAAATCATTTGAAAGCTAAATGGCAATACTAAAACAAACTGATAAAATAAACAAAACAAGTGAGCACAACAGCATATCACTGACATTATAAACAAATCAATTCTTTACTTGCAATATTAATACTATAATTTACTATTACTGTAAATTTTATTGTCCCTTTTTGGGGTGATTTGTTCTGCAGCGTAATAGATTTACAACATATATATCATATCACACACTTAAAGAGCCCCTATTTTGCATTACAAAAGGTCATATTTTGATTTTGGGGGTCTCCAACAACAGGATGATATGCGTGCAAGGTCAAAAAACTCTTTTTACTGTCTTATAATATGCATTTATTTGTTAACTAATTATCCCAGTGACTCCCATGTGATTTGTTCATTTTCATTTGTTCCCAAACCCCTCCTTAGCGCGAAGCTAATCTGCGCTGATTGGTCCAATGACTCAGTCTGTTGTCATTGGTTGACTGGGTTCAGCACAAGACTGAAAGAAATACCCACCACGGCTATGAAGTAGCACGCAGAGTATGTGAGAGCCTGATGCAGGAATGCAATAAAGCAATGCAGTTAAACTCCAGCATATACTTTACTCTTAACCCTAACCACAAGTAATAACGACACACATTTAGTATTAATCTACACAGTGGCAAAAGTTGAACTAATTTGAAAATTGCGCATGTGTGAGGAATGGTGGCCAAAGCAACAAACAGCAGAAGATCATGAGCACAAAATGCATTTAAATCAGTAAAGGAAGATGCATGCCTCGTGTTTACAATGTGGTTTTGGACAAAATATGTGAATAGCTTAAACTTTTTCTAAATCTGAAAGTGCACAATGTTTAAAACTATTGATTTTTTTTAACTAAATAGTCGACTCTTGAGTCAAATGAATGAATCGCGTTGGGTTTGAATGCATCGCCGTAGATACTGTACATCACTAAATATGTAGTTCCATATCCGGTAAAACACAAGCGGAGCTCTGATCATGACACGAAGATGACGATCACATGATAGAAGGAATATTTTCAATATTAAAAGGAGTTTTTGTTCTAACCAACACCTCGAATTAATATATTAGAAATGGCCTCTATTTCTCACAGCTGAACAACAGAAAACTTGATAAATGAATAAAATGTACTTTATTCAATGTTAAATGCTAATAATGTGAGTTTGAATGCCATTTTACAGACATTTATTGCCATACTACTGAAAGCAGCAGCAGATAGTTCACCTCAGATCCTGAAAAAAAAAAAATTGTTTGAAAAGAACTTTAGAAAACCTCATAACCAACACATATCAGTGATTCAGCTTGTACATTTAATAATGTTAAAGAGGTTTAATATGTATTCCATTATAAACCTTACCATTTTGTTGGAGTGCAGTAAGTGCACTATTCTGTGCTTCTGAATGGCTGTATTTAAATTTCTGTCGTGTTTCATCTGGTGCAAACAGCCAAATTGCTTATCGCTGCAAATCTTCTCACATAGTGTGTTGATAGGACACGGGGTTACAATGTAACCTGCTCATCTAATGTTTACGTTCATAATATTTATATTACTTGCTAATTAACAACCTCATGTGGAACTCTGAATCTGCGTCTCATTTCAGAGAGGTTGTATTTTGATCACAGGTGCATGCTTTGAGAGCCTTTCTGAATGAACAAATAAATAATGAAATATACTGTTTTCCAACAAGGCAACCCGGCATTCTGAAATATTATTGTCTAAAGTGGCATTGAGCAGGATAAAAGAACTTAAACAAAGACAGCCATTCCGGCACGTAACAGGCATTTTCAAAGCAGAATATCTGACTTCAGCATATCATAACAGTAATGTTCACTTAGCATGTTTACTAAATATCTGCAAACATATCATGGTATTTTTATATTTAGAAGAGTCATCAACCTACATACAGCACCTTTAAAGAAAAATGGACTGGCAAATCATAAATGGAGTCCAGACTAAAACAGCTCAACAACTCGCCAAAAAAGATGCTTAACATTAACTATTAGCACAACAATTTTTTTTAATTCTCTTCTAAAATAAATATGTCTCCATGTCTTGTTTACTCAGGCCCATCTCTCAAATGGAGATGGATTGGGAACGTGTATGTGGCGACAATATCAGCTTGGCTCGTTCCATTAGCAAGGACAGTTTAGCCTCCAACGTCATTTCCATTACTCCAAGACACCGCATCAATGGCCAGCCCCTGCCCCAAACACGTCAATGTGACAACCAGGAGGAAGATGAAGAAGAAGAGCTACTCGCCGTCATTAATCCTGAAGGCGCCGCTGCTTCCAGAGATGGTTTCTTCCTGGAGCCTTTACAACCTGCAGTCCTGCGACCAAATAAGGAGAAAGCGGGGATTAGTAAACGTGAGGAGAGCGGTGAGGGGCGGGGTCAGGGACATGAGGGGCGGAGTCACAGTAGTGATGGGCGGAGTCAGGGACGCAAGGGGGCGTATACACCCACAGAATGCACCTTCAACCGAACGTTTACTCCAATCAGTAGCACTGATCAAGAAAGCTCTCGGGAACAGTCACCCGGAAGTTTCTTCCTGCATAGTGATGCAGAATGTGCGAGGGACAGTCCACTTGGAGGCTGGGAGGACGTGATCTCGGATTCAGAGTTTGAGGAGGATGATGATATTCAAGATGTTCCAGAGCAAGAACTGTCCAAAGCTCTTCTGATGATGCATGCTGGGAAGAAATGCATGGGTTTTGGAGAGGAAGAGGAATCTGTGAAACTCTGCGAGGATGTTTGTATACGCGAACGAGATGATAAGGAAGGTGCGAGCGGCCGAGCAAGTCCTTGTCCCAGTGTGATGTCACAGGCTAGTAGTACCTCAACTGGAACTGGCCGCATGACAAGTTTTGCAGAACGCCGCAGGCATCGAGTTGGGTTTCCCGATGGTTGTTACAGCACCGGAAGCTCACAGACGACAACTCCTGATGGATCCGAAAGCTTGCATTTCCCTGCGGACGCAAGTCCAGGAACTCCAAGCGGCCGACCTGTGGTTGCTTCCGAACTTGTTCATTTACGAATGCAGTTGGAAGAGAAACGCCGTGCTATTGAGTTACAGAAAAAAAGGATGGAAAATCTGTCAGCACGCCAAAGGTTGCAGCTGGGAAAAGCAGCATTTTTGCATGTGGTTAAAAAGGGGAGGAGCGACACACTGCCACACCCACTCAAAACGGAGATTACGTTTAAAGAGAAGCCAATTGCGAAAGACGACACTTGCGTTGAGATTCTGAAACCTCGAAGAAAGGACTCTGAGTGTAAAGAGACACCATCAGAGGAGGATAAAGACAATCGTGTTGCAGCAGGGGGTGGAGCTTTAGATGAAGTGGGCGGAGAGCCAGATCTCAGCGAATGTAGCCGCTCTATTGAACTATTAAACGAAGCAATTGGAGCGATTCAGCAGCAAATGATGCAGCTGTCCTTCCAGCAGGACTTGCTCATGAAACAAACCGTCCAGCCGCCGCAAGAACCTTCGCTAACCAAACCAAACACTGTGACGCCTTTAAACGAACAGCATCCGGAGACTAAATCTCGGCTTTCTGTGCAATTCACGGAAACGCTTTCGACTGCGACGAAACGTCCTCCGAGGCTCAGCTCAAGTCGCACGCCTCGAACTAAACCCACTGACCTCAAACTGAGTAAAGAAGCAAACCCTCGTCCTGCAGCGAAAGCAAGCACGCCGGGCGGCAGGACCCCCCGGGCGGAGACTGAAGAAGAGGGCGTGGCTAAAGAAGGTGGGCGGGGCTTGAAAGGAATTATTCGCAATACTACATTTAGACTGCAGGAGTCTGCAAACCGCCGTGCCGACAGCCTGGAGTCGCCTCAAACTGAGCTCCCGCCGGTGGAAGCAACGCTCGTGGATGCCACACGGGAGCGCAGCGAGTCTGGAGGCTCTGGAAAGGAGAACGTGCCAGTTTCATCAGACGAGAACAAGACGAAAGCGCAGCTGATTGAGGTGGACATGTCTGATCTGGCTGAGCCGTCTGGCACAGAACCTGATGGAGAACAGAAGTCCGGACTGGGCTTTTTCTTTAAGGTAACAGAGTATTTGTTTGCTTGTTTAGACTTTATTAATCCCAAATGGAAATTCAGCTGCTGGCTCGAGTCCTGACTGGGCCAGTTGGCATTTCTGTGTGGAGTTTGCATGTTCTCCCCATGTTGGGGTGGGTTTCTTCCGGGTGCTCTGGTTTCCCCCCCAAGTCCAAACACATGCGCTGTAGGGGAATTAAGAAACTAAATTGGTCGTAGTGTATGTGTGTGAATGTAAGAGTGTATGGGTGTTTCCCAGTACTGGGTTGCAGCTGGAAGGGCATCCGCTGTGTAAAACATATGCTATTTAAGTTAGCGGTTCATTCTACTGTGGCGACCCCTGATGAGTAAAGGAACTAAGCCGAAGGAAAATTAATGAATGAACGAATGAATGAAAAGGTAATAATAATAATACAATACATCCATACTGCACACCTTAGTTTCAAGCAACGAGTAGACTCTAGTCCATATCTACAGCATCAATGCAATTACAATTTTACATAATTCCTCTAATATGACAATGATTATTCAATCTGATCAGTGTTGTTAAAAATGACTCCCTGCCGAGGCAGTGGCGCAGTAGGTAGTGCTGTTGCCTCACAGCAAGAAGGTCGCTGGGTCGCTGGTTCGAACCTCGGCTCAGTTGGCGTTTCTGTGTGGAGTTTGCATGTTCTCCCTGCCTTCGCGTGGGTTTCCTCCGGGTGCTCCGGTTTCCCCCACAGTCCAAAGACATGCGGTACAGGTGAATTGGGTAGGCTAAATTGTCCGTAGTGTATGAGTGTGTGTGTGAATGTGTGTGTGGATGTTTCCCAGAGATGGGTTGTGGCTGGAAGGGCATCCGCTGCATAAAAACTTGCTGGATAAGTTGGCGGTTCATTCCGCTGTGGCGACCTTGGATTAATAAAGGGACTAAGCCGACAAGAAAATGAATGAATAAAAATGACTTCCTGTATCGTTCCTTATAACACCGAGGCTGAATTAGTCTTGAGCTAAGAGAGCTTGCATAAGGTTGAACTATGGTTTACATCTATTTTTATAGTATAATTGATGGATTATTAATATGTTCTACTATTATCGGATTATGTAATGAATAGTTCTGGCTCTTTTTTCATAGTTCTGGTTCTTTTCTTAAATATATGAATGGATGTTTGTATTTTTATATACACATAATGAATATACACAGTAGATTTATGTACTGGCTTGCGGCCGGAAGGGCATCCACTGCGTAAAACATATGCTGAAATAGTCGGTTCATTCCGCTGTGGCGACCCTTGATAAATAAGGAGCTAAGCCGAAGGATAATTATCAAATGAATGAATGTACAGAATGTATGTATTAAAACTGAAATGAAATCCATTGACTCTGTTTTTGTTTGTATGTAGGATGATCAGAAAGCTGAGGATGAGCTGGCTAAAAAGCGAGCAGCATTTCTCCTTAAACAGCAGCGCAAAGCTGAGGAGGCACGGATACGAAAGCAGCAGCTGGAGGCCGAATCTGAACTCAAACGAGATGAAGCCAGGTAACAGTCACAGCACAATTCAGCCGGAGTGTAAATACTGATGTTTTCCTTCTTCACAGTGGATGCATTATACTGTACAGCTGAAGTCAGAATTGTTATTATCCTGAATTGTTATGCTTCCTGTGTATTTTTCCCCCCAATTTTTGTTTAACTGAAAGAAGATTTTTTCATCACATTTCTAAACGTAATAGTTTCTATTTCTATTAGTTTCTATTGCTTAAAGCGGCTAATAATATTGACCTTCAAATGGTTTTCAAACAATTTAAAACTGCTTGTATTCTAGCCGAAATAAAACCAATAAGACTTTCTCCAGAAGAAAAATTATTATAGGAAATACTGTGAAACATTTCTTGCTCTGTGAAACATCATTTGGGAAACATTTGAAAAAATGAACAGGAGGGCTGATCATTTTGACTGCTGTATGTCATTTGTGTGTGTATTTATATCAGACGAAAAGCGGAAGAGGATCGGGTGCGTAAAGAGGAAGAAAAGGCCCGCCGGGAGCTGATCAAACAGGAGTACCTGCGCAGGAAGCAGCAAGAGCTCCTGGAGGAACAGGGTGCCGCCAAACCCCGCCCACGAAACCGCAGGCCACGCCCCAAATCACTGCATCGAGCCGAATCGTCTTGCTCTGCCCGTAAGAAACGCAAACTTTTAAAGGGGTCATGATGTGAATCTTTTACAATTATTTTATTATGTTTATCGAAGTTCACCTGTAATGTTAGTAATGTTTTTTCACTCAAAAGCCAGTATACACTCACCTGCCACTTTATTAGGTACACCGTACTAGTAAATAAATACAATTATTATTAATATTATTATACAATTATTATTCTGAATAAAGAACAGAAATCAATCCTAAATGTGACTGGGAAACAATGTAAGAACTGGAGTGACATGCTAAGATCACTTCAGAAATCGTTTGCATAAATATTAATTATGAAAATTCTAAAGAATACAAAAAATGTATGTTTTAGAGAATTATCTGCGGTCTTAGACCCGACTCATGACTGAGAATTAATGTTATGAAGTCTTACATCTCTGACTCTTTATCCCTCCTTTCTGCTTTAAACCCATGCTTAGTGAAAGTAACATCATCATCATATTATATGAACATTAGGTTAGTCGACTAGCAAAACTCAATGAGCGCGGTTACATGACGCATGAGCGATGCATATTTTATCGGCGTGCATGCAAACAACCGGGATTCACACAGGAGCGTGTGAGGCGCATAGGAACGGTTTTCTGCGCACATGCGTCAGTTTGCTTTCACCAGCATTGGACCAGCGCTGAGGGGGAGAGGCACTGAGGCAGTGAATCAGCTACGTCAGTGGCACCAACAATAATTTAGTGGCTGCATTTTATTTATTTATTTATTGAAATATTGGGAATTTACATAAGTACTTTTAAATTAATAATGTCAACAGCAAAATCATATTGGGGTGGCCACCCCTTGAGGGCGCCACTGTCTCGGGCTTTGTTGTAGATAGTTCTAAATTTAAAATGTTCAATAAATAAAGAATAAAAAAAGTCATGACACCCATTAATGAGTCTGCATTTCTGAATGCGAGGTGTGCATGTGTAGAGTCTGTGTTTGATTAAAAGTGTGTGCTTGTGTCTGCAGCGGTCAGTCTCTGTTCCGCCCCGTCTGGGTCTTCTCTGTCATTGGCGTCTGCTGCTACTGAAGGTGACAGTGTGGCGTCAGGAGGAGCCAGTTCACACAGGTCAGCAGAACAACAGGCTCATCTCTTTTCTGGACTCAAAAGAGTCGATTAGGAAAAATTATATGTTGATATGCAGTACTGTGCAAAAGTCTTAGACCACCACCAGCTCATTGCCTATACATACTGTATATAATATTGAGGTCTGGACTCTGTGGAGGCCATTTCATGACTGTCTTTGTTTCATCAGCCGTTTTTCTCTCTAAATATGATTTCATTACGTTAGCAGTGTTTTTGGGATCATTATCATGCTGCAAAATAAAACTATTACAAATTAGGTGCATTTTAGTAGGAAATAAATAGGGTGTCATGGTGGCGCAGTGGGTAGCACGATCACCTCACAGCAAGAAGGTCACTGGTTTGAGCCTCGGCTGGGTCAGTTGGCATTTCTGTGTGGAGTTATGCATGTTCTCCCCGTGTTCGTGTGGGTTTCCTCTGGGTGCTCCGGTTTCCCCCACAAGTCCACAGACATGCGGTATAGGTGAATTGGGTTAGCTAAATTGTCCATAGTGTATGTGTGTGAATGCAAGAAGGTATGGGTGTTTCCCCTTGTTGGGTTTCAACTGGAAGGGCATCCGCTGTGTAAAACATGTGCTGGATAAGTTGGCGGTTCATTCAGCTGTGGCGACCCCTGATTAATAAAGGGACTAAGCCGAAAAGAAAGAGAATGAATTAATATTTTTTTCACATTGCACTTTGCGTTGACACTACGCCCAATTTAGTTTCTACAATTTACCTATAGTGCATGTGTTTGGACTGTGAGGGAAACCGGAGCACCCAGAGAAAACCCACGGCAACACGAGGAGAACATGCAAACTCCACACAGAAATGCCAACTGACGAGACTCAAACCAGTGACCTTCTTGCAGTGAGAAGACAGTGCTATCCACTGAGCCACCGTGTCTCCCCCCGTGTCTATTTATTTTACCAACTCATCTCAGTGTCTCTTCCAGTGTAGATGAGAGTGAAATGATTTCAGTCCACACATCAGGTTAGAGTATTATTAATGACACAATTGCTGTTTGTGTGTTGCAGAGGGGAGTCAGTGGAGTCTTTCCCCATATTGAGTCGAAATGCAAGCCGAAACATGGAGCGAGACTGGGATAACGGCTCCACGGCCTCGTCCATCACATCTGTAGCAGAATACAACGGTGAACTACATCTGCATTAATACTACAGCTGAAGTCAGGATTAATAGCCCTCCTAAATTATGAGCCCCCCTATATATTTTTTACACAATTTTTTCAACACATTTCTAATCATAATAGTTTTAATAACTCATTTCTAATAACTGATTTCTTTTATCTTTGCCATGATGACAGTAAATAATATTTGACTAGATGTCTTTCAAGGTACTAGTATTCAGCTTAAAGTGACATTTAAAAGCTTAACTAGGTTAATTAGGCAATCCAAAATAATAATAATATAATATAAAAATAATAATACTGACCTTAAAATAGTAAAAAAAAATACTGATTTTGTTCTAGCTGAAATAAAACATAGCTTAACGAAGGAAAAATATTATAGGAAATACTGTGAAAATTTCCTTGCTCTGCTAAAATTGACTTGAGGGCGAATAATTTTGACTTCAGGTGTAAACCATTTTATACGCTCACCTACAACAGCCCAATGTTTCAGCCATATTTCATTAGCTCAGTGTGTGGTTCCATCTTTCTGTCCTCAGGGCCCAGATTATTCAAAGAGCCGAGTGCAAAGTCCAACAAACCCATCATCCAGAACGCCATCGCTCACTGCTGTCTGGCGGGAAAAGTCAATGAAGCCCAGAAGAACGCTATTCTGGACGTGAGTGCAGTCATAATCACACTTTCCAACAGTCTTCACAATTGTATTGCAAATTAAACCATTAAATAAACTCCACTTTGTTTTTGTTTTTTGCACGTGCTGTAGCGTGATCTACCTGTTTTTTTTTATCTGCACCCTTTGAAAATAAAATAAATCTAAATTCAAGATGAAACATACATGAAAGATACAGTTAAGAAAATTTTAAATTGCATATAAGAGATAAAAATTACAGAGATGCAATGTTTGGTCTGGGGCAATGATGTCATCAAATCATGTCCTTAGAATACTATCCTATATTATTGACCTTATTCTTCGTGTACGAGCGGGTGCAGCCATTTGAATCTTTTTGGCTCGAGACTTCCGGTCTCATTCACTTCCATTCATTATTAGATGTTTGAAACAGCTCGTTGTGCTGCTTGGTGTTGCAAACTAATATTTTCTTATTATATTATTATACTTTTTTATGTATAGTAATGAACACACTTGTTTGTAGAGGAAGTAGTTTGACCGTTTCTCATCTGGAAAGTGCTCAAATTTGACTTTTTAAAAGGTGTAAGAACTCTTTAAAAATAAACAGATTTTTATTGTTTGTAAGTGTGGATGCAAATGTATTTAGTGTTTAAGTTGTGAAGTTAACATGCTTGGTGTAAACAGGCTTGAAAATGCTTGTTTTATAGTGTAAATAACAAACATTTTAGTTTTTGTCTTGTTTCAAGTCCAAATATCTAAAAATTCTTAAATCAAGAAGTATTTTCTAGACAAGCAAAAACGCTGTTTTGTTTTTTAGAAATAATAAGGGGAAACTTAAGGCTGATTTATACTTCTGCGTCAAGCGCGAATGTATGCTACGGCGCAGCCTACGCGTTAACGCATAGCCCTACGCCGTGGCCGTCGGCGTCGCTGACGTGCACCTTTCAAAAAATTTAACTACACATCACAACGACGCGTAGCGCAAGCTCTGTGATTGGTCGGCTTGGTAGCGATGATGAGTCTGGGCGGGACCGAGAGCCGCACGAGCGGCGCAAGCCTGATGGAGCGATTGTTTACAAGTGTGGAGTCCCGTGAAGGAGCTCCGGATGGAAAGTTTTGTTTTGTGTTTACCTCATAGTTAAAGTTGTTGCACGTCCGCCGGTTCCTGCCTCAAACTGAGCGAGTTTGAGCCACTTGTACATTCAGGAAGCGTTTAGAAAAAACTAAACACCAGCGAAGAAACTCGACACAGAGGACCATTTACACCTCACTGCCAACTAGCGTTTTGGAAGTGTTAATGCAGACCGACCGAGACAGCGCGCAGAAGTATAAATGCACAGCTATGGGCGTTGCATGCGCCGTGGGTTTTGCCGGTCACCTGACGCAGAAGTATAAACCAGGCTGTAAGTGAGTTTAACATCAAAACAGGCTAAATAATCGTGTTGTCATGATACTGGAATTTGGTACCAATTGATACAAATTTTTAAAAACGTCCATTTCCCACTCACATTTGAGCGCGTTCTTAAACAGCACTGATTTGGCATTGTGTTCACGTGCTCAACAGAAATCACTGTGACTGGCCGTGGAGATCATCATTTCACCAAACTCACTGCTTTTTACTGAGTGTAAACACAGATACAGGTACACTGGAGCCTTTTAAAGCCGTGATTCATTAGCGGATCGATCGTATGTCAGCTTATATACCAGGGGTGTCCAAACTCAGTCCTGGAGGTCCAGTGTCCTGCAGATTTTAGCTCCAACTTGCCTCAACTCACCTGCAGGGATGTTTTTAGAAAGCCTAGTAAAGCTTGATTAGCTAGCACAGGTGTGTCTGATTGGGTTGGAGCTAAAATGTGCAGAACACTGGACCTCTAGGACCGAGTTTGGGCACCTCTGTTATAGACAAGCTAGCTGATCGGCCTGACTTTAAAATGCTGGCAAATCAGCGCTGTTTAAGAAACATGCTCAACAGTACTCATAATTTCAGTATTGATTGGTTACAGCTTCCAGTATCGTAAAAACACCACAGTGGGGTAAGCAAAATAAACTTACTTTTAAAATTAAAAATAAGAATATTTTACTCCCCATGGCAGATTATTTACCTTATTTAAGGCAAAAACCTATTTTTTTACTTAGTAGAAAGTGCTTCATAATTGAAGAATTTTAAACACTAGAGTGTTTAGTGTAAAAACATTATTAACATTATAAGTCAACTTCAAGGAACGTATTAAAATAGTGTTTTTTTTTAAATGATTATCACTTTAAAAATATCAAATTAACTGACTACATAATAGACCCTGTTCACATTTCCGGGTTTCTCAGTAGAGTGTAAGTCATCTTAGTTGGTAAACTTAAGCAGGTTGCACACCAGAAGCGCCGCTCGGCAGCGCACCGCGCAGAGCCACTCAGCGCCATGCATTTTAGAATTCTAAACATAGGTTTCTATCAGGATACACACACCGGCGCCGCAAGTCGGCGGCTGTCGGTGGCGCCCGGCGACGGCTCAGGACGCAGTTCATTTTCAGCCGCGCCACAGAGCGCCATCTGATTAGTTTCATGTTAAATATCATTCGAATGTGCGCGTCTGGTGTGTGATGCTTTAAACTGTCATGTGCGCGCCGTGTCGCGGCGCCGAGTGGCGCTTCTGGTGTGCGACCTGCTTTAGAATGCAGTAAATGGGAGAGTAAAAATAAATATATTTTTACAGGCCTATTTGCTGAAATAATTAAAGAACAACTTAATGTGTCTAATCCTGGCTGATGTCTTTTCAATGATTCTAATTTCTGTATAAGTACACTAAAGAAAAGAATGTTGTTTGCTGATTTTACAGCTGCAAAGAAGGCAATCAAGCAAAATTGGTTTACTCCACAGATGTGTGCAAAAACATTTTGGATTCATAGCCTCCTTAAAATAGTGACTTGTGAAGGTACAATAGCACAAATGAATAAGGCTAAACCTAGAAACATTGATGAATGGCAATGTTTTTCTCATAAAAAGTTTTTTTCTTCTCATCTCTACTTTAAGATTGAAAATTGTTGATATGTCTGTTGCTCCCCCTCCCCTGTTTGTTTGTTTGAATGTCTTTTATTTTGGTAATCTTAAGACAATAAAACGTTAATCACAAAAAATAAAGGAAAACTCCACAATGGCGTTATCAAGACTTTCAGAAAAAAATTAAAATAGTGCCAGACTGATAACGACAACCAGAATAGAGAAAAACGTCAAATCTACTCTCCTGCTCCCATACACTCTGCATTACAAACACCTAAAACTAGAGCCCTGCATTTGGGACAGAGCCCGTCATGGCCCGACTTTTTATCCCCCTAAGGCCAATTTTCACACCATAGCTAGCATGCATATCGAGCTTCGGGCCTGCTTTAGAAAAAACTTCAAAAGAAAGTTTCATGAGATCTAATGCATGCAGTCTGGAAGCGCCAGTGATGCCTTGCACATAGAGATTTCCAGCCACGTACAATAGTGAACATAAAGAGAAAAATTGGCAATGGCTAATTTAAAACTCAAATAGTGACAACTTTGAATGAGCCAACTGATTATGCACAACTTTAAATTGAGTAAACTCACTGTGGACCACATACCGCTTGGACATCGATGTCATTTAAAACCTAAAACTTACATTTAACAAAACAAACCAAAAAAAACTCCAACTCTAAATTATTCTGATAAAATAAAACGAAAAAACATCAACCTTCTATTAAATACAAATCTGGTCTGTTTTAATGACTGTAACAGTATAAGCTGTTTGGTGGGGAAAAGACAGGCATTGGGTCAGACTCGGGCCAAAAATTCTGATAAGATATTGTGACAAGGCCAGGGCTACAGCCTGTGCGTTTCGGGCCAGGGCCAGGCTAGGGCTTAGATTTAAAGGGCACCTATGGTAAAAAATCTACTTTTCAAGCTGTTTGGACAGATCTGTGTGTTGGTATAGTGTATAGACCGTCATACTGGGGTGATATGAACACACCCAGTCCTTGTTTTTCAATTTAACTGCAAAAAAAGGGTCGGCCAATTGGAGCTGTTTTCAAATCGATCGCACCATTACGTAGGTGTGCGATTCCCCCCACCCACCGAATTGATTGACAGCTGCTCGCATTAACATGTTCCGGTAGTCGCGTGTATATGTCAACAAGACCAGACAGACATACGCAAAGCAACCGGGAATAAAAGGTCTGTTCTGTTCGCTAGGATCAGCAATCATCATCAAATGTGATTAAGAGTGAGTGTCACATGTTTAAAGTGTTTTAAAACAGAGTATGTGTGTAATTAATTACAGCGTTTTACTTCAGCTTTACTTCATCAGCACAGCCGCGTGTCAGAACAATTATAAAAGAAGACGCTTCAATCCCGGTTTGTGGAAGTTAAATCAGGTTTATTTTGTACATTAGCATAACAGATTTCCACACAGTACTTGAGGTTAGCCTTAACTAAGCTAAGCGCGCTCTGTCTGCCTGCCTGCCTGCCTGCGTGCGTGCGTGCGTGTGTATCATCTGCGGTGTGTGTGTGTGTGTGTGTGTGTGTTAACTTTGTAACCATACTGTGTGTGACTCATCAATGCAACTTCACAATACTGATTAGTAAAGGTTAGTTCTTACTGTAGTATCTCACAAACGCTACGTAAGACCGTCTTCCTTTGTCTGTCTGTTGTCTGACGCAGCTGAGGGAGGAGGCATGTAGAAATAGTGGGCGGGAAAGAATTGTCTTAAAGGCGCAGTACCACAAAACCACCCCCTGCTGGAAATCAGTATAAAACAGCATCTTGTAAAAGGTATAATGAAAAATCTGATGGGTATTTTGATCTGAAACTTTATATGCACATTCTAGAGACGCAAAAGACGTATATTAAATCTGAAAAAAGGGGTAACCTAGGTGCCCTTTAAGGCCCATGCATGACTCTACCTAAAACACATAAGCGCAAATCTGTTTTCTGTAATTTGATGCAAAGATGATATTATACACACAGAAACACTTAGAAATATACATACGTTTTTTTAAAAAGCTTTTAAGGATTTAAGATGCTGATGACGCATCATAACAGTCTTGTGAAAAGGGTCCATAAACATTTTCTACATTTTTTTCCTACACATGTAACAAATCATTCCCATGAATCCACAGGAAATCGAGCGATGCGAGTCCAACCACCTCATCATCCTTTTCCGTGATGGTGGATGCCAGTTCCGGGCTCTCTACATTTATTCCCCTGAAACGGAGGAGATCATCAAACTCAAAGGCACCGGGCCGCGCGCCATCAGCCGCAAGATGATCGACAGACTCTACAAATACAGCTCCGACCGCAAGCAGTTCACCGTCATCCCTGCCAAATCTGTGTCGGTCAGCGTTGACGCTCTCACCATTCACAGCCACCTGTGGCAGGCCAAACGACCCAGCACCTCTAAAAGAAAATGACCGCGCTTTCCATTGCCTCAATCCGCCGCTTTCTGATTGGCCGCTGGGTTCTATTCCAATCTAGTAAAACTGCTGATTTGCTAATGAGCGGGCCTCCTAAAAATCCTATTGGTCCACAAGCTTCTATTGGATTCCTGCTTTCCTATTGGCCTCCGCGCTGTGACATTAGGAATTATAAGTGGGCGGAGCTTGGTGTTTGATTGACAGAGTTACTGAATGTGTTTTAGGATTATGTCATGGTTCAGTGTTCAGTTTTATTGATTGATTTATTTATTTTAGGCAGAAATGTGCACTTATAAGGTTTTACAGTAGTATTAATTTACACACGAGCGAAAGACAACACCTCCACTACTTGAATTATGAATGTGCGTTCGTTATTTTTATATACACACATATATATTTATTTGGTTTTGCGTCTCTCATACCTCTCCATATGCTGCTGTTCATATGGGACACTCACTTTAGCAGTGCAATGCAATGAAAATGAGGTGATTTGAGGATCTGTGTGTGTGTGTGTGTGTGTGTGTGTGTGTGTGTGTGTGTGTTTGTGTGTGTGTGTGTGTGTGTGTGTGTGGATGTCGACCTTCAGCTCTTCATGTTTTATCATGTATTCTTCATGTTATCGTCTTTTCTTACATGTATTCACGCTGGCTGCTGACAGTATTAATGTACTTAATGTACTTCACTAAAGAGCTAGATTGTCCTAGAAACACATTACCACTGATTGTGTGTGTGTGTGTGTGTGTGTGTGTGTGTGTGTGTGTGGTAATGAATGTATGCACTCCAGGGTCTCCTGTGAGCAGGGCTTTCAGTTGTATAAGTTTGGATTGTACAAAACGTTGCTTTAATTTTTTTCTTTATTGATATTATTTACCATATATTTATTTTAAAGAAGGACACTGAGATTTAATAAATTATACAACCAACATGACGTCTTGCGTGAGGTGTAAATTTAGCAGTAGTTGTAATCAAAAAGGTCAGTGTGAAGATGAAGTGCTGCATGAACAAACATGGAGACAAACGTAAAAGCATTTCTAACAAAGTGCCTGGATGCAGCCTTCATGTGTCAAGCTGAGACTGCATCACTCAGCGATGCAATGTCAGACAATGCACTCAAATGGAGCGAGTGACATCACTGCGAAGGGTAGGGTTAGGGGTGGGGCTAGGCGAGCCCATTAAAAAGCATTGGATGCAGCCCAGATTGCATCTGCACCAGGTCTGCACCCAGACCCCTCTCTGGTGTACGGGTGGTTTGTCAAGCCCACTCATCTGCATGGAGCACACTCATGGAGTCTACAGTTATGTGATTCATTGTGTACGCTTTACTTAAAAGATGGGTATTTAATCTGCATTCACCGGCCTCTTTATTAGGTACACATTACTAGACCAGGGTTGGTCTTCAAAACTGGCTTAATTTTTTTGTGGTGTAGATTCTACAAGGTACTGGAAACATTCCTCAGAGATTTTGCTCCATATTGACAATAGCATCACACAGTTGCTGCGGATTTGTCAGCTGCACATCCATGATGTGAATCTCCAGTTCCACCACATCCCAAAGGTGCTCTATTGGATTGAAATCTGGTGACTGGGGAGGCCATTTGAGTACAGTGAACTTATCGTCATGTTCAAGAAACCAGTCTGAGATGATTCACGCTTTATGACATGGTGTGTTATCCTGCTGGAAGTAGCCATCAGAAGATCAAGACACTGTGGTCATAAAGGGATGGACATGGTCAGCAACAATACCCAGGTAGGCTGTGGTGTTGACACGATGCTCAATTGGTACTAGGCAGGATAGATCCATGTTTTTATGTTGTTGATGTCAAATTCTGACCCGACCATCCGAATGTGGCAGCAGAAATTGAGACTCATCAGACCAGGCAATCTTCTATTGTCCAGTTTTGGTGAGCCTGTGTGAATTGTAGCCTCAGTTTCCTGTTCTCAGCTGACACCCGGTGTGGTCTTCTGCTGCTGTAGCCCATCTGCCTCAAGGTTGGACATGTTGTGTGTTCAGAGATGCTCTTCTGCAGACCTCGGTTGTAACGAGTGCTTATTTGAGTTACTGTTGCCTTTCTATCAACTGGAACCAGTCTGGCCATTCTCCTCTGACCTGAAATACTCAGACCAGCCCGTCTGTCACCAACAACCATGCCATGTTCAAAGTCACTTAAATCGCCTTTCTTCCCCATTCTGATGCTTGGTTTGAACTGCAGCAGATCGTCTTGACCATGTCTACTTGCCTTAATTCATTGGGTTGTTGCCATGTGATTGGCTGATTAGAAATGTACATTAATGAGCAGTTGAACTAACATGAACTAATACTGTAATCAATGTGTTGTTCATAATTTGTTCGTTAGTAATTGCATTAATTAATATAATCTTACTATAAAGTGTTACCAATAATTTGGACTTACTTGGTGGGCTTTGAGAGTTTGAACACAGGTTTAAATGTGACGCTGAGAATGTAAGGTTACAGTCAGTGATGCAGCTTTTATTTGACGTGTGCCACTCTGAATAAACCCGTCTCTTTTTAAGCAGGAAACATTATTTGATCTCGGTCCATCTAGAGATGCAACTGTGTCTCTGCCTGCTCTCCTCAGATCTCCTTTCAATTCCTGGAGGTAAAGTCAACCTTTAGTAGCCTATTTCATATGTTTTGGCATGCAATGAATGTCTCTTTGTCATTTAAGTGTTCTCACTGCTCTGCTGTGATTGCAGCAAGAAATGAGTAGATTCTTGTAAAAAAAACGCAACCTGTTAGAGAGGATACAAGTGCAAGTAAAAAAAAAAAGTGAAAGACTGGTGAGTGCAGATTTACAGTTTTGCTTTTATTGTTATTATCACATGGCTTATTATTTTTTGTGGTCCTACTTTATGTTAAGGGTGCTTTCACACTAGCACTTTTGGTCCGCACCCCGGTAAATATAATTTATTACCTTCTTTATACTGTAAATAACCATGAAGTCACTTTCCCACAATTCCTTGCATGACACTTTACTTTTGAAGACATTACTGTGGTTCTTTTTAGTTTTATTTCTCTTGAGTTATGCAGTTTAGAGTTTTATGTTACACCTAATGTTAATGTTAATATTTTAATAATTTTTAGAATATTTAAAATACTTTTAAATGTGTGTAACCTTGTGTGACCCTGTGTGACACACACGTGTGTACGTGCGTGTGTGCGTGTATAATATATATACACACACACAC